>NC_044308.2:35174744-35371926 GCF_007474595.2 Lynx canadensis | reverse complement strand
CTTTGCTTTCTTGCTTTCTCTTTCTTCCTTTCTTCCCTTCCTTCCTTTTCTTTCTTTCTTTCTTTCTTTCTTTCTTTCTTTCTTTCTTTCTGTTTGGGAGCCCCTCTTCGGCGTAAGAGGACACATAGGATGGTCCCTTTGTATCCTTTACTCTTCAACCAACGCCATTCCAACAGTGTGTCTGCTTTATCATCATCCATCCATTATCGTGGCCTCTCTGGGCCGGGCTCAGTGCTAAATCCTTCACGTACATCACCTCCTCTCATCTGACCCCATCCTCCCAATAAACCTGAGAGAGGTACGATCAGCCCTTTCCAGAGGGGAAAGTGGAGGTCCGGGCAGGGACGTAGAGTGCCCGGCTCAAGGTGGCGCAGCTGGCGTCCCTGCCTCACCGTTAATGCCACCCGCGCCTCCCAGCGGTTTGCCATCCACCTACTTTCCATTATTCAGCTGCTCCCCCCGCTGACTGCGGCTCGTGGGGCAGGAGCATGGCTGTTCTGTATCGCAGGATCCAGCCTTACACGAGGGCCCTGCCGGTGGCCACTCCCCTCCAAGGATTCGATCCACAGGACGACGGTTTCTGTTCCTGCCCCACATCTGAGCTTCGGCTGCTCCCATGGGCGGAGATGTGTCCATCGGTCCTCCGGGCTGAGGCATACGGTCCCGAAACACCCCCTCTCGATCGTACGTACGCTCCGTGTCTCAGCTATCTCTTGCCGCCAGACAAACAGCCCCAAAGCTTGGTGGAGCCAAACCACCCCCGTTCTGTGGGTCAGCGAATTTGGGCTGGGCTCTTCTGGGGGTGCTTCTGCCGCTTTCGCCTGGGGTCACTCACCCAGCTGTACTCCCCTGGCGGCTGTCTGGGGCGGTATGATTTAAGATGACCTTGACCTGGGGGCCGGCTCTTATCGGTGCCTGGGGCTCCAAACCAGTGACGGTGGAAGCTGCAGGACCTCCGGGCGCCTACGCTCAGAAACCCCACGATGTCTCTTCCATTGGGTTGGAAATTTGGTTGGTCAGAGCAAGCCCCGGGGCTGGAGAAACAGACGCCACTCCTCGGTGGTGTGAAAGGGCCTACCCACCGAGATGGGAGGACTGTGTGGCCATTGGTCTTTGCAGCCGGCCACCTGAGAAGATCTAGGGCCCCTAAAGGAGGTTTCCTCAGCCTCCGTACTCCCGACGTGTCGGGGAAGGTAATTCGGAGGATTCTTTGCTATGGGGGCCGTCCTGTGCATCGTGCAGAATTCAGCAGCATCTCTGGCCTTGCCCACTAGGTGCCAAGAGCACCCCCTCCACCCGGCACCCAGCAGTGAGAACGAAAAATGGCTTCAGGCATTGCCTGATGTCTCCTTGGGGGCGATGTCCCTGTTCGGGGACTGCCACTCTACGCCGAAGGTGCCACAGAAGCAATTCCCTTAGCCCCTCTCAGCGGGTCCCCTTGGGTCCTGTGATGTGCGCTCCTCGGAGCTGACCAGTCGGGAGAGATGGGGCTTAATGGTGGGAAGCCACAAGGTGCAATGTGGAAACGCACCCCCTTTCTTTGTCAGTGCCGCTTGGCCGGGGCGCTCACACCCCGGTCAGGGCCGGCAGGACACCGTCTCAGTCCCACCGGCCTGTGGCAGGGGAGGGAGCCCCGTGCAGGGGGTGTGCCTCTGGCTGTGTTCTTGACCCCCCCCCCCCCGCGTGTGCTCCTCAAGAGCCGTGGCCTTTCACCGGACGCCCCCTGCCCCACCAGCTCGTTTGGCAAGGCCCGGGGAGTCCAGCTGCATGGACTGGCCGTCACCGTGACCGAGCTCCTGCTGACCCTCTCCCCAGCTGGGCTGGGCCCATCCTAAGTAGGCTGAGCACTGGAACCAGAGACCTGCTGCCAGCCTAGCCGTGAGCGACACCGGTGCCTGAGGTCCCCGCAAGCTGGTCACCCGGCAAATGCGGCCAACTCCGCCTTCAAAGGGTCCGCTCGCCCCCCTCCGCCTGGTCCCGGCCAGGGCATGCCTCGCCTACGCGGTCCTCCCTCTGGGCCCCCCGTTCCACCCTCGCTTCTGCCGTCTGGGCTCCACTCAGCAGCTGCGTGGTCTTGCTAAAGCACAAGCGTGATCGTGGCACGTTCCCATTCAAACCTTTCGTGGTTCTTGTGTTCCCAAAGGCAAAACCCAGGTGTTCACAGTGCACGGCCTATAAGGCCTTGGAGGATCTGACCCCTGTTGCTCCTTGACCTTAACTCTTACGTCCTCCCCCTTGCTCACTCTTCTCTGGCCATATTTTTCCTCGCCGTTCTTCAGACACGCTCCTGCCCCAGGCCCTTTGCACCTGCTCCCTTGTCTACAATTCTCTTCTTCTACATATCCACAGGCTCCCTCTTCATAGCGTCAGGTCTTTTCTCAAAGCCAGCCTTTCAAAGGAGCTTTCTCTGATCATTCTTTCAAAAGAGTCAGTGACACCCCATCACTCACATTTCCTCCCTCTGTCCTATTTTCTCCATAGCGCTTACCAGCGTCTCGCATGTGATCCGTCCTTTATCTGGTTGTTGTCTGTCTCCCACATTAGAACGGAGCTCCACAGGGGCGGGGATTTTGTTTCTTTACTCACTGCTGTAACCCCAGCGCCTAGAACAGTGCTGAGCGCACAGAAGGGGCTCAATATGAATGTGCTGAGTAAGTGATTGATTGAACGATTAAATGTATAAATAAATCCCCGTAGGACAGGAAGCCTGCAGGATCTGGAACCAGACTGAGTCTTTCAAGCGTTTATTTATTTATTTTTGGGACAGAGAGAGACAGAACTCCCGGACCGCGAGATCGTGACCTGGCTGAAGTCGGACGCTTAACCGACTGCGCCACCCAGGTGCCCCTCAGCCTCAGCTATCTTGCCCCAGCCCCAGCCAGGTAGGTTCTTCCAGAATCCAGCTTCCTTCTCCTTCCCTGCCTCCCCATGTCCCCCAGCCTCACCCCTGCCCTCTGCTAGGAGCCCAGCAGAGAAGGCTGTGAGGCTGTGTGGCTGAGAGACCTGTTCAGTTCTACCTGCCCCGGGACAGCCGGCCCCACTGGGGTTCCGTCTTGGCCAAAGGGGAGGCTGGTCCTGACCCCAACACCCCGAGCGACATGTTACACGTGCAAACACACGCGCGTGCACACACATCCAGCATCCGTCCCTCCTCCCTCTCCGGGGTCTCCGGCTCCTTTCGTGGCGTGAGCAGCTGCCCGGGGCACCAGCCACCGGATCCTGGGCGCAAGGATCCAGCACAGGACGCCTCCCTCTCTCAGCCCTTTCTGGAGCGTGACTCTCCCCCATTTTCGAGGCCAGGAAACACCCCGAAGGACTCTTTTGCTTTTTGACCTTAAGCGCCTCTGCCCTATTTGCAAATGTCCACACAAGCATTTATTTGCTTTTATAATTAAAAAGAAAACCAGTTAAATATTACAGATAAAACGAACGACGGTGGGATAAAAGAGGCAGCCTGGTTTTTTAAGTGGAAGAAGAAGAGACAGACAGACAGAGAAAGGAAAGAAGGGAGGGAAGGGGGGGCAGTCTCTTGAGAGAGAAGGGTGCCCCGCCTTGAACACTGACCCCACGTGAATACCAGAAAGGGGTTCCTTCTGCTGAAGCCTCTCTGGTGGCCCGAACTGATGTCACAGACCCCAGAATATGTATTAAGGTCACGTGTTCTCCAAGCTCCCTCCACGCCACCAGACCCCCAAAGACAAACCCCCCAATCTCCACTCAGCTACCCCTTCTCCGTCCTCCTGGATAGGGCGGCTTCTTGTAGGGGAGAAGGGGGGGAGGGGTTCCCTTAAGGCATCAGCAAAACCCCCGAAGGGGGAGAGCCAGGTAAGAGGCGAAAAGAAGGCTGGGGGGAGAGGGAGACTCGGGGACTCCAGGGACAGCTAGGGCTGAAGCCAAGGCAGTGGGCGGGAGAGAAGACGGGGTTTAATAAGTGTTGCTGCGGACTCTGTATTTGAATCTCTTTTAATGTCCTTCGAGATACTTGAGTAAAGAATGGCTTTCTTTTTTTTAATTACTGAGAATTGTTGAACTTCTCCTCCTAAAGGTCACACTCACCGAGGCTCCTAAGGACCACCCAGGTATTTAAATAGCACCTTCCGCTTGACAGAGGCTTGGCACGCATCCTCTCACAGCCACAACAAACCTGGGAAGCGGGCAATGTCCTCACGTCCAATTTTCAGGTCCGGAAACTCAGCCTCAGAGCAGGGCACCCAGAATCGGAAAGAGTGAGGGAAGGAGAGGTGACGCCGGGCTGTGACCCCCGGTCCTGTGTGCCTCCCGTGACCCGCACCGCCTCCCTCTCCCCGGCAGCGGTCCTTGGTTGTGGGCACAGCAGAGAGTCGGCAGAAAGGCACTTTCTCTGGTTTCTCTCCCCAGAGATTCAGATCCAGTAGGTCTGGGGCAGGGCCCCGGGCAACAGGATTTTTATCAGGCGCAAATCTGCTGTTGGGTTCAAGCAATCTCGAGCAAAAAGAACCAAGTTGGAGGCATCGTGCTTCCTGATTCACAATTATACTCTGAAGTTCTGGTAGTCAAAGCAATGTAGTACCTGCATATACACATAGAGCTCAGGGGAACTGAACAGAGAGCCCAGAAGTAAAATGACACGTACGCGATCAAGTTTTCAGCAAAGGCACCAAGAATACTCAACGGAGAAAGAACAGTCTCTCTGGTAAATGGCGTTGGGCACCCTGGATAGCCGTATGCAAAAGAATGAAGTTGGCCCCTTATTTTACATCCTGCGCAAAAATCAAATCAGCGTAGATTAAAGGCTTAAACGTCAGATCTGAAAGCATAACATTTCTAGAAGGAAACACAGGGAAAAGCTCCCCGACGCTGGTCCTGCTGATGATTTTTTGGATTGGACACCAACAGCACAGGCCAAAGCAAAAATAAACGAGCGAGGCTACATCCGATTGAGAAGGTTGCAAAGGGCAACGCGACCTGCTTATTGGGAGAGAATATTTGTGAACTGTATATCTGGAAGGGGTGAATATCCAAAAATATAAGGAACTCATACAATACCATAGCAAAAAAAACAAAAACAAAAACAAAAACAAAAAAGTTCAATTTGAAAATGGGCAAAGGATCTGAATAGCCATGTTTCTAGAGAAGACATCCAGATGCCCTACAAGTACATGGAAAGATGCTCAACGTCACTCATAGTCAGGAATAAGCAAATCAAAACCCGCAATGAGGTATCACCTCACACCTGTCAGACTATCCATTATTAAAGTCAAAAGAAAAGCGTTGGCCACAATGTGGAGACAAAGGAATCCTGCGCTCTGGTGGGGGGCATGCAAATTGATGCACCCATACGGAAAATAGTATGGGGGTCCCTCAAACTACCAAAAAGAGAATTGTCATATGACCCAGCAGTGCCTTTCCGGGGTATACATCCAGGGGAAACAAAATCACTGTCGACAAGAGGTATCTGCACCCCCTGAGTTCACTACGGCATTATTCAGTAGCCAAGAGACGGAAACGGTCTAAGTGTCCATCGACAGATGACTGGATAGAGACCAATGGGCTATCATTCAGCCTGACCCAAGAAGGAAATCTGGCCATTTGCAGCAACACGGACGGATCTGGGGGGACGTTCTGCTAAGTGAAATAAACCAGACACCAGAAAGACAAATGTCAAGTGACCTCACTTCCATTTGGAATCTTTAAAAAAAAAAAAAAGAGCAAGAGAGAAAGAAAAGGAAAGTTGAGCTCATCCGAAGGGAGAAGAGAAAGTCAATAATAGCGTATACTCGAAATTTGCTAGGATAGTAGATCTCAAGAGTTTTCAACACACAGATGATAACCGTGTGAGGTGAGGGCTATGTCAATTGGCTTGATTGTGGCAATAAGTTCACAACGGGCGCATATATCAAAACAGCACATCGTACACCCCAAATACATATCATTTTTATTTGTCAATCGTACGGCAGTCAAGGTCGGGGGCGGGGCGGGGGCGGGGATTGAATGTTGGTTGGCCCCTAGACCAAACTTTAAGAAATACTGAGACAGGTGGTGAAGGTAATGCGACTCTATAGCAGGCTGGGTCGCTCCCCTGAGCAGGGGGGTGGCTTCACCCCGGGAAGGGGCAGTAAGGACCCCTCCAGAGGCAGGCAGCTGTGATCTGAGGATCTATGCCCACCACACTGCCCATCCGTGGAGCTCAGGGTAATGGGTGGCTCCCAGGACACTTGGACCATCTGAACAAGGGGCCTGGATCTGTGGTCTGAGGGGAGATACAGACCTCCGGGGTCTCAGTCATGTTGGGAACAAGCAGTGACTGCCTTATGGGCCTGGGGACCGGCCCCTCCTTCCCCTAAAGGAACAGCCAAGTTCTAGTGGACGTAGTGTCTGTGCTTGTGTCTCTAGAGGCCATTAGCAACCATCAGAAGGTCCGTGCATAGTCCCACCGTCCGCTTTTACAGTCATGGTTTCCTCTCGGCTCTTGCCAAGCATGTAATAAAATTCCTCTTGCCAATCCCCTCCGCTGCATCTTCAAAGCACTTGCCACAAATGTGTGTAACTTGTGCGCTCAGTCTCTGTGTTGAAAGTACGGATTTGCTCACTCACAGTTTATTCCCACCTCCTCCCCCGAGGGGTGCTCCTGGAGAGCTAGAGCCCGCATGCACAGACTCCTTTGCCAGCAGGGTCCCACGCCGATTGAGGTCCTGCCAGTCGATGGACTCATCTGAAACTCGAATTCAGAACTGAGCCAAGAGGGGAGAGAGACGAGCCTGAGGCTTCCGTCTTGTCGTAGAGGCCCCCGTGTTCTAGAACACGCAGCCGGGGTGGCAGCTGCCACGGGAGCCAAATGGGACGTTCTCAGGGGCCTGGCTCTTGGGAGACACTCCTGAGAGCTCAGCCCAATGCCCGTTTCTGCAGACCTCCCGGAAGTCCTGAAGGCCACCCTTGAATGGAGTTTGAAACAGTGCTTGATTTCATCTCCCTCCCAGGGCGTCCTTCAGGGCCCCAGTCACCTCCCCACAAAGCAAACCCAGCCAGGGTGCCGATTCGTTCTATTGATTTGCAATTGTAGGAATCAATTAAGAAAAAATATTAACCACCCTTGCTGATCTCTGCCATCAAATCATCGCTCCGCTTGCAAGGTTCTGAGTGGCCCGGCTCTTCCCTGGGCTTCAGAACTGCGCTGTCTCCCTCTGCAGCCATTGGACTCCGAGACCTCCGAGGCTCGAGGGAGGAGACAGGGCCGGGGGAGGCGCGGGGGTCCTCTCCAGAGTACCCCACTGGGTCCCGGGGAGTGATGGTTCAAGCCCAACTCACTAGCTCATCCTCTCACCTGCCAAGACAAGGTCTCAGCCCTCGATGAAGTCCCCAAGTGTTTCTGGGCATCCTCAGGGGGCCCGTCACATGTGCCACGAGCAAGGCACTGAGCACCATAACAACCACCCGCCACGCACACATCAGATCCACTCGGGGCCCCTGACGTAAGGTGTTCCCCCCGTGGGCAGGGCCAGGGGGCAAATAGCACACACAGCCCGGACGTGTGGCAAGAGGTGGGAGCTAAGGACTCCGGGGTGACCCCCTTCGAATGGAGGTGGGACCCAACAGATGAACGCTCCAGCCCTCTGCGTCCAGGGCAGAATATTCTGAGAGCCTCCTTGACGGTGCTCGGACCCCTCACTGAGTCCCTCCATAACCCCGCCCTGCACACGGCTCCCTCCTGTCTGTCTCCTCCCACTCTTGATTCTGGGGTCACCTCGCAAGTAAGCCACCTGCACTCAACTCTGGGTGCCGGGCTCTGCTCCCTAGGGCACCAGAACTAAGACCACCACCCTGGCCCTGGGCCCTGGAGCAGTGCCATCGGACTGCGTATTCAGAGGGAGGAGGTCTGCTCCGACAGAGGGCTCCCAACACAGAATAGCTGGGGCACCCGGGGCGCTCAGGCTTTAGCCCAGGGGGCCCCAGACTTGAGTCCACGGAAACTGGGCTAAGAGAAAACATTTGGAATACCCACTTCCAGACCCAGACTTGGCCGTTGACTGGGTCAGGCTCCTACGTCCTCAGGGTGAGGCTCTTCCAGGAGGCCCGACCCACCTATAAACGCATTTCTCATTTGCCCATCACCGGCAGGGCTGGACTCTAATGGTTGACACAAGCGAGGTTTAAATTGGGCTCCTTGAAAGGATGCCACCAAAGCTGAGACCTGGTCAGACCTTTCCCGCGTTCAAAGAAGTCCTGCCCGCGGAGGGGCCACGGGGATGCTTTTGGCTGCACGTAACAGAAGTCCCCGCGCAGACTGACTAGAGCAGCAATGACAATGCGAGCAGGTCGGGGCAGGGCGGGGCCGAGCAGCCCCGGGTTTGGTTAACTGGGCTACTCCGTGATGCCATCCGGGACGAGGTCCCCGCGGTTCTCCTCTCCGCCGTCCCCAGGGGGTGGTCTCTGGTCCCCAGGCATGTCCCTTCGCGCTTTCAAGAGGACCGCCACAGCTCCGGGCTCTAAGCGGCGTCGTGTGCGTGGCTCAGAGGCCCCAGCGCATTCTCGGGGCGTCCAGAGAGGCAGGAAGCAAGAAGTTCCGTCTTCGTGTGGCTTCCTGTGAGCTAGGGATGGCTTTTCCAGAAGCCGGAACCGCCCCACGTGGCCTCCCCTTACCCACCGCTAACAGGTTGTCTTGGAGAAAGTACTCTCTAGCTGCCCTGTATGATTCGATGCCCCAGTTTGGGCTCTGCCAGGAAGGAAGGAACAGAAAGGACAGGTGACAGGCAAACAGCGGGATCAGCCTCTGTCCTCAAAGGGCCCAGGGAGGCAGGATGTGTGGCCTGCTGAGCCAAAAGTTGCTCGGAGAAGCCAGGGGCAGCTCCTATCTCTGACTGGATCTCCTGCTGTCTCTCTCTCTCTCTCTCTCCGTCCTGACGGCATCCAGCCCTTCTGTTGATATAAAGGGCGGGGGCTGGGCAGGAAGCACGGACCCCCAGGGACAAGGACCCTAAAGGACTCCACCACCCAGGGACAGGACTCCCACAGCAGGGGTGGTTATACAAGATACGAGCATGCCCCAGACATCGCTGGCAGGCGGGAAACGATTTCTGAGGAATCCAGGAAATGACTCCTGTTTTAACCGAACTCCTCGTGCCCACCTCGCACCCCCCATCCCCGAGCCGGGCATCCATGGCCCTGTCACCTTGGCTCCTTGCCCTGCCTGCCTTCCCTGGGACTCCTTCTCTGCTCTGGCTGCAGTGAGCAGGGCAGGGCAAACTGTCCCCCGGTACATTAACATCCTACCAAGCAGTCATTAACAGAGTCGCCATCAATTTCTCCAGAACGATTGCAGCTGCACAGGGAACTTAATGGAATCATACGGTCATTTTTCATTGGGGGGGGAAAAAAAAGGATGGGAGGGGGATGGGTAGTAAAAGGAAAGGGAGAACGCTCTCTACCAGCACAGGGCTGCTCCGGGCACCCTCTCCCGTGGCCGTGGCCACCAGCCGGGGATGGCGGCACACGGGACGCTAGCTGGTTAATCACTCGGCAGAACGGAGACCGAAGCTTATTAGACAAATGAAGCACGATGGGCATTTCATTTCAACAGCGGCATCGGGAGGAAGGGGGAGGCAGGGAGGGTCCTGCAGCAACCACCGGGTGAGACTCTGGACTCTGGGCGAGGGCAGGGGCCCGGGGCCTTCCGAGCTAAGAAGGGAGAGTCAGGGAGGCATATACAGCAGGAACTGCGGGCTCAGCCCACGGCCCTTTGAATGATACCTGTGCTACCTCGGATGTGTCCCCGGGGGGATGATCTAAAGCAGACTGAGGACAGCACACGCCATCCCCCAGACGACCCCCCTCGAGGAGCTATTTTCCTCCCAGGAGGGAGCCCTGCCTTGTTGGGGTGCCCTTCCCTTCGGGAGACAGGCAGCTGGGGCCGTGGCCCCTCTCTGGGGCCAGCCGGGGTCCTCTACCTGCCGTCTGGTGGAAAGATCTGCAGAGAGGAGCCCTCAGTGGTGGCTGAGAAGGCCTGTCCTGGGCACCGGGGGCTCCTCGTAGACGGCTGGAGGAACCCGCTTCCCAAGGGCTCAGGAGAGACTGGCAGGAAGTCCCCCCCGGGGAGCAAAGCTGGGCAGTTCCAGCTGTCCTTGAGACCCAGAAGGGGGCCCAACCCGCTGCCAAGTTCAGTGGCTGCCTGAGGTAGAGTTATTCCCCTCATCGCACAGATGATGAGACCAAGGCTAGACAAGTCACGGCACTTGCTCGGGGTCCCTCCGTAAGTGAGGTTGGGCAGAGCCCCAAATGCGCCCAAGTCGGCCCAACTCTACGTTGAGGGCAAGATGGCAGGCCACCCTAGCAGGCTCCCAGGGGGACGGTTCTCACTGGACTCACGTTGCCTTCCGGTCTCCTTTGGGAGCTGCTTGTCCCTCCGAGAGGCGACTGCCAGGTTTTCCACTCCGCGCACTCGTTCAATCGCCAGGCGGTGACTAGCTGAGCCCTGAGAGCCTGGCTGTAAGCACTTAGAGCTGAGGCAGGCCCTCAGGGGGCTCCAGCTCCTGGCAGCCTAGGAGGGGACCAGCCGCGCCCCCCGAGGGGACCGGCAATCAGAGGCCAGGACCGGAGTGTCAGCTCTGCCGCTTACCAACCACGGCATCCAGGACGCCTCCCCAAGCCTCAGTTTCTCTATCCGTACAATGGGAATAAAACGCATCCACTTTTCAGGATTACTGCAAAAACGAAAAGAGAGCTGAGGTCCACGATCGCCTAGTCAAGTTCCTTGTGTTTTAGGATTCGGAAGAATTCGGGGGGATCTTCGAAACAGAAGAAGCCGAAAAGCCCATTTATTTTGTTATCTAGCTCTCCAGCACGATCTGGGACAGGGCCCTGGAATCAAACGCATTAACATTTCTGCGGGAAAACTAATGCATATTCACCGTCCATAGGGTAAATAAAGACTAAAAATAGTAGCCAAATGAATTTTTAAAAAGCTTTTGCTGCTCAGAGTGTTTGGGGGGGTCTCAGGATTGTGGGTAAAAGATGTAGAGAGTAATGAAAGTTACCATTTACTGAGCGCTTCCTGATTTACATGCATTAGCTCCTTGAACCCTCACAGCCACTCCGCGAGCACAGGGACCATCGTCATATCTGTTTTGAAGTCAACGCCGGGAGACCAGAGAGGCTGATTCATTTGCCCACAAGCACCCAGTTGCTAAACGGACCTAGGCAGCCAGGCTTCAGCATCTGTGTCTCTGGGGAGGTTAGAAACGAGCACGGCGGTGGGGCCGCTGGCCCGGTCTCAGCACCTTAACCGATCTTCGTGATGTGACTGGCAGGCACAGAGAGGAGAAGTGACATCCAGGGTGTCCTGCCATGTTCCCGGACTCCTGATCTAGTGTGCGTCTGACACCCACTCTCTCTCTCTGATCCCACCCCTCCGGCCTCCCCCACTGCCCTAGCCCCTGCCCCAAACGTGCTCCCCCACGTTGAGGAGTTAGGGAAACATTCACATCGCTTGGCCGCCTTTGTGCCTCTTTTTCCCCCTGTGTGACCTGACCCCCGCCCCCATCTCCCAAGACCCCCATCACCCACCTGCTCTTCCCTGAGGGAGCAAAGAGGCCTTCCGGGGGCAGTGGCCGCGAGGGAATGTCCCTGGGACCCAGCAGCGTAACTTCCACTTGACTCTAAGTATACAGACTGAGTTACGGGAGGCCCCAGAGCGCCGGACCTGGAGTAAGACAGGTCTGGATTTCAACTCCAGTTCCTTCTCTCCAAGCCCAGCAGTGATCTCAGCCCCCTGAGGCCTAGACAGCATAGCGGGGAACTCAACTGGGGGTTGGGGTGCATTTGCAAGTTAAGGAGGTTAGCTAGAGCCTTCTGACCAGCTTTTAGCCCCGGGAGACTTCCTGCCAGCCTCTCTCCGGAGCCCTTGGGAAGCAGGCTCCTCCGGCCACCCACGAGGACCCCCTGGTGCCCAGAACAGGCCTTCTCAGCCACTGAGGGCTCCTCTCTGCGGATCTTTCCACCAGACGGCGGGTAGAGGACCCCGGCTGGCCCCAGAGCAGGGCCGCGGCCCCAGCTGCCTGTCTCCCGAAGGGAAGGGCACCCCAGCAAGGCAGGGCTCCCTCCTGGGAGGAAATGGCTCCCGAGAAGGTTTCCCTGGGGGACGGTATGTGTCACTCAGCACGCGCTGTCCCCTCTGGTTTCGTTCTTACCACCCGGGACACGCACTCACCGCACAGTAGCCCTGAGAGCTGTGACCCCACGGCCTCTTGGGCAAATCTCCAACTTCTGCTGCTCAGAAAGCTGTGAGGCTGGGCCTGGGGACCTCCCGGCACCCTCTCCGATGGGACTGGGGGAGGGGGGCTCAGGCTGCCAGCGGGGACCCCTGGTCCCGGCGTTCCGTCTGGGGGGAGGGAAACGGTTCTCTCCGGCAGGACGACTTATGGCGCACAGTACAGTTGTGTGAGTCGGGAACCCCAGTGTGAATCCGGTTCCACCTCCTACGAGCCCCGCCTCATAAGCTCGCTCGCCTCACTGAACCTCTGTTTCCCGCTCTGTGAAATGGGGATGAGAATTTCTCTTGGGGCCAAGGGCTGTCGTTAAACAAGATCATCGATTCTACAGCGGAGGTTTCCTGAGCCCCTGCTCGTGTCAGTCGCGTCGCTGAGTACTTTGGGGGGAGCCCTGAGCGGACAGACTGGGGCTGGCCGCACAGAGCTTGTGGTACCTCGGGTGAGCGGACAGTCAGGGAGACTGTAAAAGAAAATCCGATTAAGAGGTTTTGGCTTAGCAAGCAGTAGCTCTCAAGATCTACCTTTGGAGGTGGCTGTGCTCAGCTAACGTGAATTTGTGATAGCATTGCCATTCACCCGTGTTTCTTATTCACCGATGGGTTAATAAGAGACTTAAGTGAGATTTTATAAATAAGTAATATAGTCATATATAGATAAATATATTTTAATTTTTTTCTTAATTTATTTTTGAGAGCGCGCGCACGAGTGGGGGAGGAAGAGAGGGAGAGGGAGAGAGGAAATCCCAAGCAGGCTCCAAGCTGTCAGCACAGAGCCTGATGCGGGTCTCGAACCCACGAACCGTGGGACCATGACCTGAGCCGAAGTTGGGCACTTCACCAACTGCGCCACCTCGGCGCTCCATAAATATATATGTATATTTATAGTTATATTTATATATGTATATTTATAATATGCATATATATGTATATTTATAATATGTATATATAAATATGTATGTATATTTATAATATGTATATATAAATATATATTTATAATATGTATATATAAATATACATATTATAAATATACATGTATATTTATAATATGTATATATATAAATATATATGTATATTTATAATATGTATATATAAATATATATGTATATTTATATATGTATATATTATAAATGTACATGTATATTTATAATATATACATATATAAATATACACTTATATTTATATATGTATATATTATACATGTATGTAAATATACATGTATATTTATACTATGTATATATAAATATATGTATAAATATATATTTACACATATATTTATATATTACACATATAAATATATATTTAGATAAATATATAAATATAAATATATTTATATAAATATTAAATATGAGTATTTATATAAATGTATAATATATAATATTATAAATAATATGATACATAATATATAAATTTATATTTATATATATGCATCATTTCAATCAACCCTCAGAAAGATCATAGGTAGTAGGTATTTTCTCCATTTCTCAGGTAAGGTAACGTGACTTGCCCAAGATCACACAGCACCGAAAGGGTGAAATGGAGACTCTAGCCGAAGTCAGTGTGCCCGAGGGCCCGTGTTCTCATCTGAAAGGACACGGCCTCCTCTTAGCTCGGAGGCCATGCGTGGTGTGTGTTAAAGGGCTCTCTACAAATTACAATGCTCTGGACACATGTAAGGGGTCATTGCAGCTCTGTTTCCTGCTTTGCACCTGGTCCCTTGAACACCAGGCCCTTGAGTCGAGGGTGGGAGCCAGGATGAGCCACATGGAGGTGTCAGAGGAGGAATTAGCCTCCCTTGACAAGTGGGGGACACACGACATGTCGAGGCGGCATCCTGGCTGATGCTTTCTTGGGGTTTCTGGGAGCTGCTCAGCCCCAGAAGGGAACCATCCCTGGAGAGCTCAGATGGTCCACCGCATCTCCTTTGGCTAGTCATTGTCCCCGTCATTAGAGAGCTCGTCCCACCCCAGAGGATTCCCTAAACCCTGGATCGTCCCATCTGGGAGGAGACGTAAGCTGTAGTGACAGACACACCTGGCTCTGAATCCCCACGCAGCATTTCCCCGCTGTGTGACCCCCGGCACGTCATCTAACCTCTCGGAGCCTTGGTTTCCTTGTCCGTCGAGTGGGGGCAAGCTCCTGTCTGCAAGGTTGTTGTCAGGATTAAAATAATGAAGACAACGAAGGGTGGTGCCTGATATAGAGCCCACACTCGGTAGATGGTAGGAGATGAAAAAAAAAAAAAAAAGTGGCTCGGGTGGGTGGGTGTCACCGGATAGAAATAGCACCTGTCATTGCCTGTCTGCTGTGCATACCCGAAAGGGGCAGGGATGACACTGAATCCGGCCAATTAGGAGATCTCCTATAAAAATTTAATTCTTCAATAAAACAGCGCAAAATGAAACAGGTGAAGGATTTTTAAACTGTAAATTAATGATCTATGGTTATGGCCATAATAATAATAATAATAGCTGTCAATTACGGACTATGGAAGGCCGAGTCTGGGCCAGGAGCTCCACGCACGTGGGGGCCAGCTTGCACCTTCTGATTAGGGACCCTATGCGTTTGCAGGCCAGGGGACCAGGGTTCGGTGAGGTCAGTGGCTCGCCCGCCCTGCCACAGACGCTGGGGAAAGTGTCAAAGGGATGCACGAAGCCACAGTTTCTCACGCCTGTGTCCTCTCTCCACGGTCTGGGCACATTCAAATGCTCCTTAGAATATAGAGCAAAACGACCCAAGAGCGAGCGCTATCCCTCATTCCGTCTACCTATCTGGTCTTGCCCCTCTGGACCTCTGTTTCCTCACCCCGGCTCTGCTCCCGAGCCAGGAAAGCCTGGAGGGCCGAGCACTCCCTCAGGCCCCTCCCTGCAGCCCCCGGAGGTCCGTGCGAGCCCCCCCATTTCTCCTGCGTCTCTGTGTAGACAGAAACAGTTCAGTCTTCACATCTCTTCTCCTTCAGAGCTTTCCCGTCCTCAGAGAAGAGACCTGCTCTCAGGGAGCCCTGTGGAATCTTCTCCAGTCCCCTATTGTCCTCACGACTCCTCTTCAGGGTCAGAAACAGACCCGATGCTACAGTTTCGCGGGGCAGCTGGAGCCAGGCTAGCAGGTTCTGTCTCTGACGTGGTACAAATTGCTGTGTGGCCTCCGGAGAGTTACTCAACCTCTCTGTGCTTCTGCTTTCTCATCTGTAGAATGAGATTGATAATAATAGCACCTGCCCTCTAGGACATTTGCGGGATTAACAAATGCCAAGTACGTAGAACAGTGCCTGGCACCTCGTAGGTGCTCGGCCACAACTATCTTCCGGGCCCTAACTGTCATGGTCACCGGTAGCCGTAACGATTTCCTCCCAATAATAAAGATGAAGGGGCAGAGGTCCCCGTTGCAAAGCCAGGCACCGCACTCAGCTCTTTACCCACATCAGCTCTTATATGTGCCAGGCACGGGGAACGGCCCACTGCAAATGCTCAATAAACGTCAGGGCCTCTGTGCACCCAAGTCACTTTCTCACTCATGCACTTTTATGATTTATGACACTTTCCCCACCCGCCCCCTCCACCGCCCCAACCCTGTTTTAACCATAATTCGATTAGAAGCAAATGACACTTGGGCCCCCCGGGTGGCTCAGTCGGTTAAGCGCCTGACTCCTGATTTCCGCTCAGGTCGTGATCTCGTGTTCATGAGATCGAGCCCCGAGTTGGGCTCCGCGCTGTTGACACTAAGCTGGCTTGGGATTCTCTCACTCTCCGCCTCTCCTCTCTCTCCCTCTCTCTTTCTCAAAATAAATAAATAAACTTAAAAAAGGAAGCAAGTGACATTTTGACTGCCCACAACAATGTGTTTCTTGAAGACAACAAAACTTGCTTTCCTCCTCCATATATTTCTAACCGGACAGGATCCTTCCACAAGTCACCCAGTGATCTCCCGGGCTGGGCTGGCCTCTCTCTGTGGATCCCCATTCTCCTAAACCCTGCCGCTCACAGGTCCCGTGTCCAGCCAGCCCCCGAGTCCTGTTGATTTCCCTTCCAATGTTCCTCATTCCCAGGCCTGGTTCTCGGTTCCTGCCCAGGCTTCCGCTCCCTCCCGGACTGTGTGACAAGCCCCCTAAGCCTTCCCTCTCCCAACCAACCTCCCGTAAGCAGTCCCCTCTCCGGGGATCAGGTCCCTGTGCAGAAACCATGGGAGGCTTCTCTCCCTGCCCCCATCGCCCCCCCATTCTGGGCCCTCCAAAGCCTTCCTTCTGACACAATCTCGCCCTGGGCGGGTTTCCTTGCTTTCCCAGCCCAGCTGAGAACTCTTGGCGGTGGGCCTGCGTTCCAGGTGCCGTGTGAACCTTCCAGCTCCCCTGACATCTACCTCAGCTCTGTTTTTAGTTTGAGAAATATTTTTGGACCTGATTTGCCAGTCTGAGTAACTAGGTGTGGTACAAAATGTCAGCAGCTAATTACTTTTAACCATTATTAATAGGTTGGCGCTAATTATCCCTTGCGCTAGGCAAGATTTTGCGAAAGACCGGCAGAGAGGGAGGAGTGAAGGGCTGTGCCCAGGCCACAGGGTGAGCAGGCTGTCGGGATGGTGCTGGGACCCCAGGAGCTGGGTACCAGCAGGGGGAACGAGGGGCAGCCTCTGGGCTGAGGGCTGGGACGGGGCCGGGGCGGGCGGGGCGGGTGGCGGGGGCGGGGGGGGGGGGTTCCGCCTCGGTAGACGGAGCTGCTATCTGGTCTCTCTCCTCCCCCTCTCCCAGAATGCAATCTACCGAAACCTCTTATCGAAAGTATTCTGGAGGTGATAAAAGTGTCACCAAAGATTTGCTCATTTTCTAAACTGTCATTAAAAAAAATTTATGGGCAGGGGGAAATATAGGCAGGGGAGGAGGGCGGGTGGGCAGGGAGAGAGGGAGGATGATTTAAAATCAGTCCCTTCATAAATTAAAGACATTTGCTCACGAGAGGGGGCTCGGAGAGGGAAACGGCTAGAAGGTTGTCGCGTTCTCCACGCCGGGCCGCCGGTCCTCCCAGCCGGTCACACGCTCTGTGGCCTCTTCACCCCCACCTACGCTTGCTGTCAACCCCTCCTAGCTCACCTGCACAGCCAAACCCTTCCTCCACCTTCTCCAACACCTCCTCCCCCCCACCCCTCCCCTCCCCCGCCCCCCCCCCCACCCGCCGGCTCCCGCAGCCCCACTGTCTGCACTTGAGCTGGAACTCAAACCTCCATGGAAGGCGAGGGAACTGGGGCTCGACCCACTGGACCGTAAGGTGCCTGAAGACAGGAGGCCTGCCTCTAACCATCGCTCGATTCTGAACCCTCATGGTGTCTCCTTGGGGTGGGGAGGGGTGGTGACACAGCACCCAAGAAGGGGAACATAATGCCCGAGAAGGTCAAGCCCTCATTATACACACTGGGAGCCCGAGGCTCCGAGAGGGGAGACGACTCACTCAAGGCCACGCAGGGGAGCCACCAGAACTCACGTCTCCCGCTTCCAGCTCAGGGGTCCGGCAGACCGTTCAGGAGCTCAGACTCAGGGGATGGCCCCCCCTGCACTGGCTAGCCGCGTGATCGTGAACAAGTCGCTGAGCCCCACCCCGTGCACCAGGCACCTGAGTCCTTGTAGGTGACAAGCTGTGACAATGTCAGTGCTTTGCCCAGGGATGTCACTTATCACCATCACTGTCGTTGTCAGCATCTTGATGGGAGGGGGCGGGGGCGTGCAGGTCAAAGCTGCCTTTTGCGTGGGCCCCCCTCACCTGCTCGGCAAGTACCCCAGCGTCCACTGCGTGCCCGACCCCGTGCGAGGAGGGGGAAGGGGGAGATACAGAGGAAAACGAGGGTAGCTCCAGTCCCTGAGATGCTTCAGCCCGGGAAGGGAGGCCACTGCCTCGAATGCGGAGCGCCCTGGCCTGTTCACAGATGTCCCACCCCTTCCCTCCCTCCTCTGGGCGGGCGGGAGCCCTGGAAGTTAAGTGGCCACGTGTCTTGCTTTGGCCAAGCCGGACCAGCCCAGAAGGAGGCCTCTGGTGGGGGAGGGGAGGGGGAGGAAGGAAGAGGGTGTTCCCGGCAGGGGTGAGAGGGAGGGTGTGGTGTGCTCAGCAGGTGCTGACCCACTGAGAAAGGGAAGTGAGAGAGCAGGTTGGGGGCCAGGTTGCAGGCTGGGCCCTTGGGGAGGGGTTCTCAGGTCTGTGCCTAAGCCGGTTCTCACTGCGGGTCCCCGCTAACGCAGGTGCTCAGCGCTCATCCCAAGTGAGGTTCAGGAAGAGGGGCTGGGACAGTGGCCGCCTGTGGCAAGAGGGGGGGTCCAGGTCTCAGTGCGCTGCAGATCGGCTCAGGGAGCTTGGCGAGCTGCCTGCCTCGGCCTCTGCCCCCTCTGTCCGCTTCCACGGTGGGTCACGTGTCATCAGTTGCAGGCTCTCCAGACTGAGGACCACATGCCAGCATTCACAGGAGCGAATCTGGCAAAAGCAGCAAGCACAACGCGCATCGAAGTAGCACAATCCAGAACCTCCTGGAACGCCTCCCTGTTGGTGTGTGGGAAGCCCCCGGGTGGGGGCAGGGAGAAGAGGACCTAAATCCAGATGGAGAGGTGGGGACAGAGAATTTACGTGCCTGGCATTTAGAAGACAACTGCTGTGTCACTGAACGTGGCCCGGCATGGCAGGCAAAAGAAGTCCGGAGAAATTCTTGCGGGACCGTGGGCTCCGTGAGCTCCTTGGAGGAGGACCAGCCTGGGATGGGCTTTGAAGGCAAGGCATGCAGAGGTGGAGGAGAGAAAGGCAGGCCCAGGTGTCAGGAGGGGCGGGGAACACCGGGCCATGGCCTCTGCAGGCCTGAGCTGGCCCTGCGGTGGGGAGGGTCCTCCAGCTTCTAAGGGGCCAAGGATGTGGGGGAGGTCGCTGTAGGCCTCCCAGCTCCACCAGTCCCCATCAGCCCCCTCCAGCCCCATCCAGGCCCCTCCAGTCCCCTCCAGTCCCCTCCAGCCCTCTCCAGGCCTTCCACCCCCCACCAGCCCCCACCAGCCCCCTCCAGGCCCTTCCAGCCCCCTCCAGCCCCCTCCTGCCCCCTCCAGCCCCGTCCAGCCCCCTCCAGCCCCCTCCAGCCCCGTCCTGCCCCCTCCAGCCCCCTCCAGCCCCCTCCAGCCCCCTCCAGCCCCCTCCAGCCCCCTCCAGCCCCCTCCAGCCCTCTCCAGCCCTCTCCAGGCCCTCCAGCCCCCTCCAGCCCCCTCCAGCCCTCTCCAGCCCCCTCCAGGCCCTTCCAGCCCCCTCCAGCCCCCTCAGCCCCCCCAGGCCCCTCCAGGCCCTTCCAGCCCCCTCCAGCCCCCTCAGCCCCCTCCAGGCCCCTCCAGGCCTTCCAGCCCCCACCAGCCCCCACCAGCCCCCTCCAGGCCCTTCCAGCCCCCTCCAGCCCCCTCCAGCCCCCTCCAGGTCCCTCCAGGCCCTCCAGCCCCCTCCAGCCCCCTCTAGGCCCCAGCCCCCTCCAGCCCCCTCCAGCCCCCTCCAGCCCCCTCCAGGCCCTCCAGCCAGGGTTCACAGCCTCTGCAGGGGAAAGTCATTTCTGAAGACTGCATCTGCGGAAAACGGAGCAGACGGCCTGGCAGGCTCTGCCTTTCATCTAGAAAGCAGGCCAACCTCCATGTGTAGGGAAAGGAGGGCAGGCCAAGAGGCCGAGCTGCGAGGCCAAGGTGGGCCAGCTCCACAGGGGAAATTCTGCCGAGTTCCACACACCCCGCCTCAGGGTTCGCTCAGACTCTCCCCTGCCCTCACCTCTGACACCCTCTTCTTAAGCCTCGCCGCCTCTCCAGGCCTGCGGCTTTTTGTTTTGCTTTCGGTTGCTTTTTCTTCTCTGTTCCCCTCTGTCTCTGTCTCTCTGTCTCCCCCCACCCCTTCTCTGCCTTGCTCTCTGTGTTTTGCTTTCTCCCTCTCTCTCCATCTCCCTCCCTCTTCTCCGGCTCTCTCTCAGGTCCCCCTGTCCTGCTCTATGTATCTCTGTCCGGGTCCAGCCTGCCCTCCGTCCCAGTGCTCTACCTGACAGATGGCAGAATTCCAGGGCAGGGAGGCCGTCGAGGGGTCAGGCAGGCCTCCCACAGACTTCAGCCTGCGGGGAGCTGGCTCCTCCTGCTTTAATCTGGGGGTGATCTGACTTTGGCTTCTTTGACCTCCTCTGCCTTTGATCTTTATCCTTCTTTGAAACCCTGGGCTGTTGGAAACCTAATGACTTCAGATGTTCTCATCCTTCCCGGACAGCCAAGCGGCCCTGGGCCAGGGGTTCTGGCTGGGTGATCCCCGGAAGTCACAAGGGCAAAGAACCTCCAAGAGCTTGGATTGCAGCCCACCCCGTCACCAGGCTAAGTGGGCATCTCCTCCTGAGTCCTGCAATCAGGCACACAGGAAGGCCAAGTGGGACAAGGGGACGGGGCGGGGCAAGGGGACAGCGTGGGTCCAGGAGACAGGCTTTCCTGAGCTCTAACCCCAGCTTTGCCATTGCTGCCTGAGTGCCTACGGGCTGGTTATAACTCGGAGTTTCTGTTTTCTCGTCCGGAACTTTCATATTCTCCTCTCTTGGGGATAATAGTTTTTGAGAATTTTGTGCACTAATCTATTCTAAATGCCCAGGGGATTACTTGGTGCACAGCAAATGCTCAGAAATGTTCAGCTTCCTCTACCTGCCTCTTCCCACACCTCCGTTTCATTAACCGCCAGGCTCACTGGGGCCACAGGACACCCCCAGAGGACACAGCACAGCGACAGAAGCCCACTCATTACCCTGTCGAATAGATGAGCCAAAGGTGGCCCAGAGACCTTCACTGACACACAGCTGTCGTCCCCACCCCCTGCCCCCCGCATGATGACCACAGGACGGCACTCACAGCGTGTTCACAGCTCTCAAGTCTCCAGGTTTTATTCGCGGAGCCATCAGGCTGGGGCAGGACAAGCAGGATATAAATAACAAATCCCACCCCCTCCCCCCCAGTAATAATAATGCAATCAACTCCTTCTACCGCCTTAGAGTCAGCAAAGTCTTTTCTCAGACAAAGGTTTGCTTCTCACGAACCCTGTCCCGGAGGGCAGGAGGTCACAGGTGAGAGGCCAGGCCTGCTCAGGTGACCTAGCAGGTCAGGGCCAGAGCTGGGGCTAACCCTGGTCTTCCAATGCCCGGACAGCCGCTGTGTATACAGCAGGGCCTGCCGGGTACGGCTTTTGCAACCTGGGAATCTGCATATCAGTAAGCTCTGGGGAATTCTGGTACAGGCGGTGGCCCCCAGCCTGAGAAACATCCCTCCCCAGCATCAGCACGGAAGGAAGTGAGTTTTGCTCACCTCTCCCCCGAAACGGCTGCGGGGGAGGGGGGGCTTGGTTCATGGTCACTCACCGTGCCCCTCACTTGGGGCAATTTAGGGGCGAGGGTTTTTCTCGCAAAGCTGGAGGGAGACAGCTAGGCCTGGAAATGTGGGTGCTGTATCTAATGCTGGGGTGGCCCCCCCCCGAAATTCACTCTGTTGGGGTTCCTCGCTGGGTGAGGAAATGAATTGAGGGTCACGGGTTCTCAACCCTGGATGCACGTTGGAGTCACCTGGGAGGCTCTAGAAAAACACGATGCCCACGGCTGGGCCACGGAGACAGGGAAGCGATGCTTCTGGGCTGTGGCCTGGCCATCTGATGTGTTCTAAAGCTCCCCAGAGGACTCTAGTCTGAGAACTGCCGAACCAGGCCAGTTGGGGTCAGTTCCGCGATGTCCGAGTCTGTGACCCAGTGGTGTAGACGCAAGATACACCCCCCGAATGCGCGTGTGAGTCTGTGTGTGTGTGTGTGTGTGCGCGCGCGCGCGTATGGAGAAAGACCAGGAGGGCTTATAAGAAGGGATATACTTGCCCTCCCTTCGCCAGTAGGACCCAGAGAGAGTAAATGTCTTGTTCAGCTCACAAGGCCACAATGGCCTCCACAGACCACACTTTTAACCCAAGACCCGAGGGAACTAGAGCCCGTTCGTCTCTCCGGGTTTTCTGGCTGAAGCAAAACTTTCTCTTTGCTTCTTGACCTGCCGCGAGATGCTGGGTCCAACCCGAATCGGCCTGTTTTGCCGGCGCGAGAAGGCCCTCCTCCAGTCCGGGTGCTCTCTTTGCAGGAGGGCTCCAGCGCCAGGAGGGGCCACGCACAGCCCCCTCACCTTGCAAGTGACCCTGCGACGGGTTGGGGTCAAGGATTCGATCTAGAGCTTGCCTCATAGTTACCTGGAGAGGGACCCCGAGGAGCTGAAAAGGCTGGGCTGGGACCTGGGGGTCTGCCTCTTACCGGCTGCGTGATTCGGACCACAGCCAAGCCCTGGTTTCCTCGTCCGCAACTGTGCCCTACACAGGGCAGCTGGAGGCAAATTCCAGATGCTGGTGACAGTCCTCTGCAAACTAGGGATGGCGTCTCCACGCAGGCCCGAGGTCATTCCTGGCATGATCTCAGGAATGCCCAAACCCCCCTGTCCCCAGATGTCTTCCCCGCTTGCTTACCAAATGCCTGCTGCCCCCACCATTAGATCTAGCTTTCTGGGTTACTCAGGAGACTCTCGCTGACTTACAGCCACGGTTACCGCCGGGAGGGGACGCCGTGACGCTGATGCACCCGCAGGCCCCCTCCACACCGCTGTGACCTGCAGTCCGCTTAGTGGCGGGTGGTGGCACAAGCCACAAGGGAGTTGGCTCCCGCTGGGGCAGGGATCTAGAAACCTCCGGAACAAAGGCCAAGGGAGGCGGCAGGTGGTTGCCCTGAGGTTTTGTGGGCGACAGGAGTTTCTGGTTTGAGTGCCCCGGGGGGCCTGGGAGTGACCCATGGGGAAAGGGGTCTTGGGGGCCAGCAGGGACCCAGTGTGTTCCTGGCCCAGCTTGACCTACTACAGCCCTGCCCAACGGACAGGACCCAAGCCCTGGAGCCTGACAGATCAGGGCTCCGGTGAACATTTGTGTGGCACATTTCTTATCCTCTCTGAACATCACGCTGCCATTTGTAAAATGGGGGTCAAGGGGGCGCCTGGTGGCTCAGTCATTAAGCGTCCGACGTCGGCTCAGGTCATGATCTCACGGTTCGTGGGTTCGAGCCCCACGTCGGGCTCTGTGCTGACCGCTCGGAGCCTGGAGCCTGCTTCGGATTCTGTGTCTCCCTCTCTCTCTGCTCCCCCGCTCCCCCCCCCCAAAACTAAACATTTAAAATAAAATAAAATAAAATAAAATAAAATAAAATAAATATAAAGAACCATTCTCTTTTGGGTCATTTAACGATTAAAATAATATACGTAGAAGCAGATCAGCTGTTATTATTTATAGTTGGGTTGAGGCCTTTGCGTGGGCAGACTATCTACGTTTCTCCCCCCGCATTTAGGTGTTCACTCTCCCCCTTGTCTTACTACCCCCCTCCCGACTGGAGTGAAACACAGAGGAAAGGACCCGGGATCAGAGTCTGGGACCTACCTTCTAACTCTGCCTTTGCATTTACCGCCCAAAGGCCCTGGGACAAGCCCCCTCACCACTCACAGCCTCACCTATAATGGTAGGCAGTGGGGGTGGGGGGGGCGGGTAATAATCACTAATCCGTGGAGCTACCGTGAGAATATCATTAACAGTATGCCAACGATGGCTCCCGTGTGTCCGGCACTTACCGGTGCCAGCCATTGCCAAGGGCTTCATGGGCATTATTTCCAGGGATCCCCCTCTACAACCTTATAATTCTCCCTACTTCTGGCGCTGAGCACGCTGAGGCTCAGAGAGGTTAAGCAACACGCCCAAAGGTCACTCAGCTTGCGAGCAGCGAGGCTCTCGTTGGAACCCAGGCGGCCACCCCCTTCCCTACTTGACCAGGCGCTGGGAGAAGCCCTAAGGCACCCCTCGTCCAATCCCCAGTTGGCTGCAGAGCCATCGCCCCTTCACCTTTAGCTGTGTCAAAACTTCCCGGGTGAGTCCCTGTACCCGGCAGGTCTCCTCCAGCCACAGGGCAGCCCCAGCCCCCTGCTGTAAGCTCTTGGCGGCAAAAGCTTTGTTCTCTGTGTTCTTTGCTGTTGTCGTTGTTTATTTATCTTGAGGGAGAGAGAAAGAGCAGGGGGAGGGGCAGAGAGAGGGAGAGATTGGATCCCAAGCAGGCTCCAGGCTGTCATCGCAGAGCCCGACGCGGGGCTGGAACCCACGAACCGTGAGGTCGTGACCTGAGTCGAAATCAAGAGTCGGATGCCTAACCGCCCAGGCGCCCCTGCCCTTTGGGTGCCCGGTGGGGGTTAGGGCCTTTGAGGCTGGAACGGGGCGGGGTGGCTGGGTTCCTGAGATTTTCTGCTTTTCTAAAAGCATCCAGAGATGACCCTCGACACTTTGTGGTCTAGAGACCTGGCTCTGTATCCTGCCACGACTACGTTCCTGCGGTGGTCACGCCGGGGGCAGGGACGGCCTGGGTGGCACACGCTGTTGGTTGCCCGCCCCACATTCAGGCAGATTTGTGTTCAGATACTGACAGGCCCAGCCCAAGGGATGAAATGTGATTGGTCTAAATCAGTCATGGTAACCCCTTCCTCCTCGGCCAGTGATTGGCCAGACAGTGGCCAAATGACCCGGCTCCGACCCACACGAGGGGAGGGGGCAATTTCCGTCCTCGACTAAAGAGACATGCGACAAAAGAGCCCTTTGAGGGTCCCTCCCTCTCTCCTCCACCTTCCTTCCTGCTGATGATGCTCGTGGGTGAAACTACGACGCCTGGAACCATGGCAACTGTTTTGTGTCCGTGAGACAACATCCGCTGAGGATAGCAGAGCGGGAGGGTAGAGAGATTCTGGGCCGTCACTGATGCCGTTGCACCCCTGGAACCAAATATCTCATCAAGCAACACGTGTATGTGTTAGTAATGCTATTAGCTGGCATTTTGTTACGTGCAGCTGGGATCATTAAAACTGATAAAACGGGTGGTAATAATAATAACAGGATGGACTTTATGAAGCAGACGTTCCGACCTCTGTTTTACACGTAAGGAAGCTGAGGTTTAGAAAGGATACGGAGGGGCGCCTGGGTGGCTCAGTCGGTTAAGCGTCCGACTTCGGCTCAGGTCACGATCTCGCGAGGTTCGTGGATTTGAGCCTCACGTCGGGGCTCTGTGCCGACAGCGTGGAGCCTGCCTGGATTTTCTCTCTCTCTCCCTCTCCCTATGCTCCTCCCTAACTCATGCTTTCTCTCTCTCAAACTAAATACGTAAAGTTAAAAAAAAAAAATAGAAAGGGTACTGAATCTGCACGCCGTATATACCCGCCCCTAGGAAGCAGAAGGAACAAAATTTACACCCGGGTCCACCCGACTCCCACATCTGTGCACCAAATCATCACACAGCCCTGCCCCCAGGGAGAGCTGGGTTCTACTGGAAGGACATCAGAGGAAAACAAAAAATTATTTCGACGCTTGTCTTCGCTGTGTCTCTAAATTACCCCACTTCCAAATGTTCAGGGAGCACCCGTGTTGAAATGTGTCCTGTCAGACGGATGATGTGTTTTGGAACTGAAAAGACAACAGGATCGGGCCTGTGCGGGACGGAACCAGTCCTGCCTTTCACAGTCGTGTGCTGTCGTTAAGGAGCCAGGATGGTCCCCCCGGGGGCAGCACAGAACGGCACTGGGAAAGAACCCTCCTTCTGCTCCCTCTGCTCTCGGTCCTTCAAGGCCAGTTCAAGTGTCCCTTCTTCCAGGAAGCCGGCTCTGATTGTCCCGAGCAAACCTGGGCCCCCAAACTATAGGCTTTCCCACTTGCTATCAGGGACGCTTTTCATAGCTACTTACGTGCATATGTGCCCCTCCATCCAACTGAGTGTGAGCGCCTGGAGGGCCAGACTGTGTCTTAGACGTACGTGCCCTCCACCCCCCCCACACACACCCCGGTGCCCAGCACTGCTCTGGGGACCAAGTAGGAGCTGAGGAAACGCTTGCTAGTTCGGCACGACATCATTCAGCTGACCACACGCTATGTAAGAGAGGCTCGCCCTTGTTGGGTTCTTCCCCGACCGCCATGCACGCACACACGCAGCGCTCAAGACAAAAGTCCTCATCCACCAAAGGGAGTTTCTTCCACCAAAACACGGGGTAGTCGTCATGAGAAGAGCGGAGACGCAGAGAAGTCAGGTGAACCACAGGAAGAACCCAGAACGTCGGTCACGCCAGGAGGAGTGGGGACTTGACCTAGCCTGGAGGTACAGGCACGGGTGAGTGGGGACGCCCCCACCTGAACAAAGGCACAGAGGGGGCCCCAAGAGTGAGGGCGTAAGGGACAGTAGGGGCTGGCTGCAGACAGCCACCGGGCACCATAGAAATGGCAGCTTTCTTCCCGCGCTCCAGCAGCCGGGCGACCCCGCCTCCACCCGGGCCTAAGGAATATTCGGGAAGCTAGCGATGCCCTTTCCCTCTGGCCTTGCTCTTCCCTGGAACATAACTGGCTCGCGCTCCAAGAGCTCCCAATGGGGCTCAGAATTCGGCCTAGGAAGCCAAGGAATCAACGGCTTCTGGGGGCTGCCCGTAAGCAGCTCCTCTCCGCGGGTATTTTCGTCACATCGAATTTGGCAGCTCGGAGCACTTTTGACTTCACATGATTCGTTAGAGCTTGTGTGTGCGCGCTGTTTTTCTTCTTCCCGCCCGCCTGTCTCCCCCCAGGGGGACTGGGTGTTGTTTTGACTTTTATGTGCTACAATAAAAACTTTCATTGTAGCAAAATGTTTGCTCGTCAAAATTAGCTTGGTTAATTCCAAAGAATTGTTTCATCTTGGCTCCACAGGCACCGGGGATCTTTTTTACAAGCCGAATTGGCCACCCGCCAGCTATCTCCGGGACAATTCCTCTGTAGCGCTCGTCCCCCTGGAATTTACCTTTAAAGCGGCAAAGACCTGCCTTCGCGTTCCAGCCGCTCCGCCTCTGAATGCGTGGCTGGGTTCGCAGAGCGGAGCCGGGACTGTGGGCTTGGTGGTGTGGGGTTTAGAATCACAGACATGAAAGAAAGCCCCACGCGGAGGCCGACACTCAGGGGCACAATCCAGGCGGGCGAGGGCACACGCGGGCACACCCGCCCACAGAGGCACACGCCTGCCCGCGCGCATGCGCACCGACACGCACGAAAGGCAAGAGCGCGCCCAGACACGCGAGACCCGGGGCTGCACCCGGAGATGCCGCCCTGCCGGGCACGCATCGGCACCTGCTCCCGGACGTACGGACACGCCAGGGGCGGACACCGCGGTCAGGCAAGCTGAGCCAGGGGCACGCAGGAAGGTGGGAGGGCAGAGGCGCACAAGAGACCCCACGCGGCCCGGTCCCGATGGGGCAGCCCTGCCCGCGCACCTGCTGGCGTCAGTGGGCTGGCCCGGCCGCCGAGACCCCCCCGCATCAGCCAGGGAGGTGGTCAGTGCTACCTCCACACCATGTCCGTTATCCTGGGGGCCAGGTTCAAATGCCCTCCTTGCCCGGGGCAAGACCCACCCCTCCGCCCTGCTGCTCTTAAGCCCTGACTCCGGCCGTGCAACCCTCCCATGTTGGCCTCTCTCCTCCCCGAGCTGAGATCTGTTAGCCAAGGGGGCGGGGGAAGCCCACAGATGCTGGTAAGGCCAGCGGGCCATCATTAGGTGGGAGTTGCTCGAATGATCGGGGAGACCCAGGAGGCAGTGAGAGGGGCCAGCGTGCAGCCTGAGCCAGCGTGGGGGAGGGGAGCGGGGGAGGGGGGTTGCCGGGGAAGGAGGTTGTGCAGGGCGCCGTTCAGATGCACTGTTTTGCTTTGGCCCTGGGACGGAGCCTCGGAGCCGGCTTCAACCATCTGGGCTATTCAGTGAGGGACACACTGCCCCTCCCCACCCCCCCTTTCCAAGCAGCCCCTTCCCCCTTTATCCTCTGTCTACACTGAGTGGGTTCACAGCCAGACTGTTCTGGGAAAGAGCCAATGTTAATGGTCTCTGAACATCCACCGTGTGCCTGGCATTTCAAACCTGTTAACCCAAGGACGCGAGGTCAATATCCTTATCCCCACTTTGCAGATAGTAAAGGCAACGATCATAGCACTCAGTGTGGCCCCAAGAATAGTTGTTCTGTCTCTCCTGCGTCTGATGGATGGACACGAGGACTGGAAAGGCTCAGAAACCTACCCAAGGCCACCCAGCTGGTACCGAGGGAGCATGGTTTTAAGCTGAAGCTCGGCTCTAGTGTGTGGGCATTTAGGAACCACCGCCCTGGAAACGAGGTGGCACGATCAGGGCATCAGACGGGTGGCAGGGTGGCACGGCAGACCCTTTGGGCTGCGGGGTGGCCCGGGCTGAGAGCCTGACCTAGGGATCCTCCAACAGTGAGCAGAGGAGGGACAGGCAGAGCGCCGTGTGGTTGGTAAGCCGGCTGATCTGTCTACACAGCTGAGTCACCAAGGGCACCCAGATGGGGCCAGCTCCCGCTGCAGAGAAAATCCCTGATAATGTTGCTCTTTGGTTCTCCAGGCCGGACTATGTGCCCCCAGCCCCGTCCCCAAACTCTCCTCAGCAAATTCTCTCGTTGGAGAAAAGGCACAGCCAACATCTGAGGGGGGAATCGGCCTTCGAGCCGGGAATTCATCTGGTACGTTTTCATCAGCTGCCCACCCCGTCCCAGGCCCCGGGGACGCAGCACGGACCCGGGCAGAGTTCCTGTCCTCCGGTGCCCTCAGGGGAGCCAGAAAACACTGACCTAACAGCGGCATCCGGCAACGACAAAGGGAAGGAGGAAGAAACACAAAGCCCGTGGGGTGACGGGAGGCGGGCGGAGGGCGGCCCTCACGCAGGGAGGGCTGGAAGGGACCCCGGGCGCAGGGACAGAAGGGTCGTGCACGATGAGCCCAGCAGTTGTCTGGGAAGGACCAGTCCAGGCCCAGCCATGGGGGCGAACGGAAGCGTGGCGCGGGGACAGGCTCGGCGGCTTTAGGAAGTGATTGTGGCAGAGTTGAGTGAGCAACGAGGCCGGGTCCCCTGCATTTTGGCCTTCGTCTGTAAGCACCCCGGGCCACTGGGCAGGAGGCTGACAGCCGCCCGCAGAGAAATAGGTCGCTCTTCAGCGGCTGGTGCTTTTCACCCTAAAGTTTCCATGGCCAGAACTTTCGGTCCCCTGGCTTAGAAACTAAGCTCCCCTTCTCCACCCCCATTAGGGAAGGGGCTTGCAGAAGCTGCCAGAAAACTCTTCCTACGGGGTCCGGCCCCAGAGCAAGACCCGGGATGGAGTCCTGTGGCTTCCCCTGCCCAGCTGTGTGGCCTTGAGTGTATCGCTTGCCCTCTCTGGGCCCCAGATTCCTCCCGGGTCACATGGAGAGATGTCCCGCCACAGAGCCACGAGGGTCAAATAGGCAACAGAAGCGAGAGTGTCGTAAGCTGTGAGAACTGTGCACGGCTGCGGGCTTTTACTTAAAATTGTTTCTCGCATGTTGGGGGATGGCATGCGGGGAAAGGAGAAAGTTTCTCTGGAAGGGGCTGGTGCCTCCCTGCCTGCCCCTACCTCCCCATCCTCCCCAAGCTCTGGCCAGGCCTCTCTCAGGCTCCTTTGTCCGGAACCCCAAGCTTGGAGGCCCAGCCCGCTGGCTCCTTTCCTCACCCAAGATTTCTGCTCAGGCGCGTGCATCTCGTTCATTCTCTCTGGGTCGGAAGCACAGCCGAAGAGCCAACCCCTGGTGCTTTCCGAGCAGCACCCGGAAGGGACCCCGGGAACCTCACCTCCTTTGGTCAGTCTCCCCCTCTGCGTTTATTAGTTACTTTTTAAAAAGCCAAATGAGGGCGCCTGGGTGGCTCAGTCGGTTAAGTGTCCGACTTTGGCTCAGGTCATGATCTCACAGTCTGTGAGTTCGAGCCCCGCGTCGGGCTCTGTGCTGACAGCTCGGGGCCTGGAGCCCGCTTCCGATTCTGTGTCTCCCTCTTTCTCTGCCCCTCCCCTGCTCATGCTCAGTCTCTCTCTGTCTCAAAAATAAATAAAACATTAAACAAAAATTTTTTTAAGCCGAATGATTTTTTTTTTAACTGATGTTGCTAATTCACCTCATTTTTCAAATCCTAAGTGGGGGGGGCGTATCTACAGGTAAATGAATAAATTGCGAGAAAACCGGGCAGGAAGTGGCTGGTGGAATAACTGATTGTCAAGAAGTTCTAAGGACCTAAAACGGATGACTCTCTCCAATAAGACAAAAAAGACGGCTAGGAAGTCGGGGTGCGGGGACAGTCACATCTGGGGACCCAGGGTTGGGCCCGCAGAGCAGGCCTTTGCTCCAGAAGGGGGCTGGAGGCCCTGAGGGCCCCCACTTATCCCTGGCCTCCTCCTGCCCCCACCTGGGCCCACCTGACCTTGGCTGGCGCCTCTCACTTCATCCTGGGTCCCCCAGCCTTTCCTGGAGGCACTGACCGCTGAGAGATGAATTGGAGGTCATGTCCATGGGCCTCGCCCACAAAGCGAGCACAAGCCAGCCAAGTCCACGGATACTGAGGCCTCACCTCCCCATCCCCGCCCTGCCCGTGTCCCGCACTGGGCACTGGGGACACAAGATGGAAACATGGCCCTTGCCTCTGAGAAGGTCACTGTTGTGTGCTCCCTGAAAACTGGCCGTCTAGGTGCTGGTGGCTGCTAAGAGAATGGGACTCTGTCCTGGGGGAAGGAGCTCTTGTGGCTCCTGGGCACATGGAAGCTCTCGTGCCCAGCCCCTGAAGGACTCAGGGCTCTTTACTCACAGCCAGAAGGTCCTTTTAGGGCCTTTGGACACCGGGACTCAGATAAGCAGCCGTCTCCATGTTTTCTCCTCTTGAGCATTTAATACGTGTAGACAGTCCGCTAAGTGCCTTATATATATGAACTCATTGAAAAAAATTTTTTTACATTATTTTTATTTTTGAGAGGCAGAGAGCACAAGGGGGGGAGGGGCAGAGAGAGAAGGAGACACAGAATCTGAAGCGGGCTCCAGGCTCCGAGCCGTCAGCGCGGAGCCCGACGCAGGGCCCGAACTCACGAACCGCGAGATCATGACCTGAGCCGAAGTCGGACGCTCAACCGACTGAGCCACCCAGGCGCCCCTATATGAACTCATTTAATCCTCCCCATAACTCTGTGAGGTGAGTGTTATTGTTTATTCGATGGGTGAGGAAGGTGAAGAACAGAGAGGTTAAGTAACTCGTCCAAGGTCGCATGGCTCATAGCTGAGGGAACCAGACTGGACACATGTCCAGAGACAGCACTCAACCGCCATAATAATGGCTTCCCTAATGGGTGTGATGGACGTCACCACAGGTCACCACAAAATAACTGTTGGCCTTAGAAATCTTCCTTATAGGCCCATTGTCTGAGCTTACATTTGCGAAATGAAGCTGCTAAGGTAATAATAAGAAACATTCCTTGATTAACCAGTAGAAACCAGGAACTGTTCCGGGTACTTTCCATATGGTAACGACTGGCCCCTCACAAAAACTCTATGAGATGGATACTCTTACGACAAAGGAAGAAACTGAGGCACAGAGAGGCTCAGCATGTTACCCAAGGTCTCCCAGGCGATTGCCGGGAAAGCTACCGTCTGAACCCAGGCTGTCGGGCCACTGAGTCCGCGTTCGTAACCACTCGACTCTGCTGCCCAGAGTGTGGCCGTGTCCGAGCCTCCGGGGGCCCCGTGGCTCTGGGGACCACATGGCCTTCCTAATGACAGGGAGAAGAAGTCCACCCCTTCAGCTCAAAGGCCTTGCTGGTGAGGTCCAGATGGGCAAGTCCAGCATTGAGCCGTGGGCATAAAGAGGGAGGCTGCCAACCTGCAGGGAACAGTGTGGCCGTGGCTGTGCACACACTTGTTTGCACGTGTGTGTGGCTGTATTTGCAGATGTGATGCTCAGCTGGCACTAGGAGCCCTAACGTGGGTCAAGGATCTGGGCCTGTACTGTTTCCGGAAGATAAGGGCCGGGTGCGTCTGGCCCATCCCCTGGTGCCTAATCGCAGCGCACTTCGCTGTATGGCCCTGGGCAAGTTACTTAACCTCTCTGGGCTGGAGTCGTAGAAGGATCTGACGAGACAGTGAAAGAACCTCGTATGCAATCCGGCACCCCTCAGGCCCACAGAGCGTCCAGGCACTCAAAGACTGGCACCTGGGGTCGTCCTGGCTCACCAGCCACCAGGGGAGATGGGACTTGTGATCCTAGAAACCAGAACCATCATCAAAAGAGAAGGTCAAAGGCACCGGAAAACCCGAAACCTGGGGAAGGTTGTTTACCGAGAACCCCTCACGAAAGTAATCGTTGTTTTCTCAGAGAAGCTGTTCCCCAAAGGGCACTTGAAATACCTTCCCAAGAAACCCTCCAAGAACGATCACCGGGACTTGGCTTTGAGGGCTGTCTCAGACAAGGGGACTCACAAACCTCGCCCCATCGAGATCTGGAGACGTGAATGTGGGTCCAGGCCAAGGACGGGGCCAACTCCTCCCAGAGAGCTCAGCTTCAACACGCAGGCTTCAAGGCACTGAACCTTCTCTTTGTGAACGGATTCTAACACATGGGGGTAGAAAAGTACCCTCCTTCGTCACCGAAGGGAAGAAACAGCACAGAAGCCTGGTGCTTAACATATACTAAATCTCAACAGATGTCAGCTATAAGAATAATAGTAACTATTATTTATGTGTTTTATACTTCTTTTTTAAAAGATTTTTAAAAAGGCTATTTATTTATTTTGAGAGTGGGGGGGTGGGGCAGAGAGAGTGGGAGAGAGAGAGAATCTCAAGCAGGCTCCGCGCTGTCGGGACAGAGCCCAACGTGGGGGCTCGAACTCACAGACTGAGAGATCGTGACCTGAGCCGAAACCGAGAGTCGGACTCTTAACTGACTGAGCCACCAGGGGCCCCTATTATAAGTATTACTGATTTATAAATATATAAATACAAGTAATACTTATTTATAATACTATTACCGTGCAATAAAAATGATGCTCCCCAGAAGAATGGAAGAAACAATCGGGTGCCGCCCAAGCTGCTCATTTTGGACGTGAGAACAGGGCCTCAGAGAATGAGAAAGAATTAATATTCTGGGGCCAGTCTGACGTTTCTCTGGGGCATGAGGGGGCCTGCGGAAAGCGTAGGACAGAGGGGTGTTGAAAATCGGTTTTATCTGGGTCCCTAGCAGGGGGCCGACAGACTCAGACAGGACTGGGGTTGGAAGCAGGGTGGCCCACGTACTGGCCGCTTGAGCTTGGGAGGTCCTGTAAGCTCTGGGAGCCTCAGTTGTCCCCTCTGGACAATGGGGTGACCGACGCCACTCCTGTAGAGGTGAGGGGAAGCTTCGACCATGCCCTTAGCACAGACTCCCAGGCACAGTGACGGCTGGCGGGTGGCAGGTGCCGCGATTCGCCTGGTGACTATTGGCCAGACTATTGGTCACAATGTAAGAGGGCGTGGGAGGGGGGCGGTTATCGCCGAGGGGCAGGATTTCTGCCACTCGGATCTCGGTTCTTTTCCCTTTCTTTTTGCTTATCTGCCTTTTCCACAGACACCACAATGCTCCTGAACTCATTGTCCTTTGAAAATGGTGATAAAGCGAGAAACACTGGGGCCGCCCCGGGAGCCGCACGCCCCCCCACCCCCACCCAGGAGCCCCGGGCGCGGCGGGGGGCGACGTCCCCTCCCTGGTGGCGAGGACCCCCCACCCCCGCAGGGCGGGCCCAGCTCGCTCCGCTCACGCCGGGCTCAGACAATGCGAACACACAATCATTCATTATAACTCAATTACAGTGATTAAAGCTGGTGGCATGCAGAGGCAGGAGGGAGTGTTGCCAACAAAATTTACACTCCGTGTCATCAGCGAGAGATAACAGCAGCTGACGCCGCCGCTCGCCTCCCCTGCCATCTGCTCAGCGCGTGGCCGCCCAGGGCCGAGGGCCGCGCGCGAATGGCGGTGGCGCGCCACTGAGCGGCCACGACCCACGATGCCCGGATGCCAGGCGGCACTGGGGGTGGGGCGTGGGGGAGGGGGTCGCCTGGGCCCTCCCTGCCATCGGAAACCCCACCTCTATCCGGGAGGGGCAGGGGGAGGCAACGGTGCCCGCGGTTCTGGGGTCGTGTGGCTTGTGCCCCCGTGTTCCGGATGAGAAACTGAGGCACGGATGCGGGAGGGATCCCACACAGTAAGGAAGCCTGGCAGATGGCAGGGGCCACGCGGAGCGCTGAGACCCTGGGGGGCCCAGAGTGAGTCGAGGATGGGGCAAGGCAGGGGACGCTCAGCCCCAGGGCAGAGCTGCTGGGGGGATGCGAGGGGCAGGAGCCGGTCACTGATCAGCAGATCCAGACAAGGTCAGCTCTGGGTGAGGTGACCGAGAGGGACAAGAAGAAAGAGGGAGACAGAAGCCCATGGCTGCGGTCCGTGCCACCGTGAGGCAGACGGGTGGCGAGGACAGAGCCTTTCAAGCGACAGCGGTGGCACCAGCCATCCCAGAACACCACGCCCCCAGCCTTGTCGGCCCGACGAACCAGGACACCTGTGCGCGGGACCGGCACGCGGGTCACGTGCGTCGGTCCCAGATCCGGAAGAGTCTCCCTTCTGAGCCTCCGTTGACTGGCGGAGGGGGGAGGGGAACGAGGAGGGTGTGGAGGTAGGTCTCTCTTCCCCTGGTTATTCCTCACGCTCTCATCCAACGTGTTTTTCTGGCGGTGCCCACCGCTGAGGCCACAGTCGCCCTGGTAGCGTCCCTGCTTGCTGCCTGCCATTCCCTCCCTGACGCCCTGTCCAGGGCTGCAATTAGAGCTCATCTCCTGAGGCTCCAATCCCACCGGAAGTGTCCTTGCTAAAGTGCCAGTGGCTCCCCGGCTTCCCCAGGACACTTCTTGACCCCTCGGGGGCTCTCCCTCGGGCCTCATCTGTCACATGCACCCCAGGGCCTTTGCGCCTGCTAGTTCACAGATGTACCTCCCCTCTTCCTTTGGCCTTCCTCATCCCTCTTGTCCTTCAGAGCCCAGCTGAAACATCCCCTCCTCCACGAAGCCATCCTGACCTCGAGGCCAGGCGGACACCCCCCCTCTGGGCTCCCATACCCCCACGCGCGTGCCCTTGGAGCCCTGGCCATGGAATATCGGGGTCCCCTGGGGACAGGCCCATGCCCTACCTTCAACTCTGGCAGCCACTTGGGGGCAAGGGTTGGGCCCTCTTCCTCTCTGAAATCTTGGGGCTGCCTTGGATAGATGCCGCAGGTGGATCGTGGATGCATGGCCCGGGCGTGAGCTACTAAAATGAGCTGCTTCGTGAGGACGGGCTCAGGAGAGCACAGAGCCCAGCCACAGGTGGGCCAGAGATCAGTGTCCTCAAAGTGGACAGCAAGGGAGGGAAGATGAGGAGACACGAGCTGTACCCCCAGCCAAGGCCTTTCCTATATCCCTTGGAGGTCCCTCTCCGAGTCCAGGCCTGACAAGCCCCCTACCCACTCCCCAGCTCCGGCTCCCAGCCCGGTCAGGTGTGGCAGGGCTGATGGCCCAGGGTCGTCCTTGGAGATGCTGACCACTGAGGCCAAGGACAGGGAGGGTGGGGCTGCTGCCTTCCGTCTCCTGCACATCAGGTACCAGGACACCTCCAGGGTGGGGGTGGGGGGGTCTAGCCAACCCCAGAACACGTGGCGACACAGTACAAGGGGGTGCTCTGCCCTCGAAGCACGGTCCTTAGAATTCCCCCGTGAAGAACCGAAAGGGGAAGTTGAGGCCCGGTGGGGGAGTCTGGCCCGGTGGGGCCTCTTACTCGAGGCCCAACCCTGGGTTTTAGTTTCAATCCTGACTCAGGGCTGTGGGAGGTTATTCATTCGTTCATTCAGCGAACAGAGCTGAGGACACAGGGAGCCCAAGGTTGGCGGCGGTCCTGCCTCCACTGACTTCTATCACAAGTCGCTCGTGCCGGCCAGGTCTCAGTTTCCCCATTTGCATTGGGTGTGTTGCACTAGCTCTGGATTCCCCAAGACGGGGTGGGGAGGATTTTGTAAGTAAGACAAGGAGTCATTAAAAATCATTGACTCACAGCAGGAAAGCTGTTCTGTTTCCTGTTTTCCATCAAATACGCTGATCAGACCCGGAAGCGAGTGTCATGTGGGTGCTGAGGGGCCCTCACACCTCTCAAATACTCCCTTGTGTAACAAAGAGGGAGTAAGGAGGACGGGAGACACAGCCAGCAAGATTTGTTCTCGTTGCATGTACTCGTATGGAGATTTTTAATTTTTTTTTTTTAACATTTATTTATTTTTGAAAGAGACAGAGACAGAGCATGAGCAGGGGAGGGGCAGAGAGAGAGGGAGACACAGAATCCGAAGCAGGCTCCAGGCTCTGAGCCATCACCACGGAGCCCGACGCGGGGCTCAAACTCACGGACCGCGAGATCGTGACCTGAGCCGAAGCCGGACGCTTAACCGACTGAGCCACCCAGGCGCCCCCAGAGTTCCCTTTTAAAATACTTATCTTTAGGCTTAAAACGTGAATTTATTTAAACAGAAACTACGAATTAACTCAACAGGCAGGTGGGTTTTAATATACCAAGGCAAATAGCCCTAGGTGATGACTTACAAAGAACTGAATTCCTTTGATCCTTGGGTTCAGCGACCACTGCTTTTGGAGGGTAGTGCTGTTCGCTGTTTGTGTTAGGGGACAGGACTCAGACCTGACAGCCAAGTGACTCCTGGAACTGGGCCAGCAGGCCCAGGGGAGGGTGTCCCACCCCGATGAAAAGGTGACGACGATGACGACGACGACGACGACAGTGAGTCAACTGGTAGAGGCTTAGGTAACGTGTGGACGCTTGGGGCTTCCCAGGGACTAGGGAGTAGGTCTCCAAACAAGCCTGAATGCAAATGACTGTCACTGACAAGCTGATGTATGTCCTGGGCGCGCAGCAGTCGACAGCAGTTTCCAAACAGAGGGGCAGCCTCTCTGTGTTCTGAAAAGTGACTTGGGCCCTGGGGCTCGACTCCTCCCTTCCTCTCTCACTGTCCCTGCCTATTGTCCTGCACACCCTTCAGGGGAGACACCGGGGGTTCTCCAAGAAGCAGCCTCCAGCCCCAGCATAAAGGATTTGCAAAATCTTCAGTCATCCAGGCGCAAACTAGCTCGGCACTACAGACTTCGGCTCAGGTCATGATCTCGCGGTTCCTGGGTTCAAGCCCTGCATTCGGGCTCTGTGCTGACAGCTCGGAGCCTGGAGCCTGCTTCCGATTCTGTGTCTCCCTCTCTCTCTCTCTGCTCCTCCCCATTCATGCTCTGTCTCTCAAAAATTAAATAAGTATTAAAAACATTTTTTTAAACTAAAATGCCTTTCCTTTTCTCAATCTACAACTGCGATGCATCCTTAAACACCCAGGACAAACAAGATTTCTGCAGAGCCTTCATGCATACCTCTCTTTCTTTCTTTCTTCTTTTTTTTAATGCTTACTTATTTTTGAGAGAGAGAGAGAGAGAGGAGAGAGAGAGAGAGCGCACACACAGGAGCTGGGGAGGGCCAGAGACAGGGGAACAGAGGATCCACAGCAGGCTCTGCAACTACCAACACAGAGCCCGATGGGGGCTCGAACTCATGAACCGTGAGATCATGACCTGAGCCGTAGTCAGATGCTTAACGCACTGAGACAAACAGGCGCTTCAGATACCTCTCTTTCTGCCGCTTGTAAAAGTTACCGGATCCTCCCTTTTCACAACCCCCACAACACGCTCTCCAGCACGCTATTTATTAATAACATTGTTTTATAGCTGTTCTACTAATTTGAGTTTGTTTTCCCTACTTGAGTGCATCGCTTGAAGGCATGGACCATTTATCTCTATATCCCTCGTCCCTAGCCTTCAACACTGGGTCTGAGCTGTCGGTTTCTATTGAATTAATGGATGGGTGAATAGCCTTGGCTCAAATTTCAGAGCTAGTTTTCAGATTCCATTCACTCTTCTCTTTAAGGATAGTTTTCATCGAAAGCAACGCTTGGGCATTCAGTAGCTATTCATTAAGCACCTAACATGGGACAGTTATTCCGTCAGGAGCCAGGAGCACGGAATGAATCAAACTTGATGTCTGCCCTCAGGAAGTTCACAGTCAGGTTGGAGAATGAAGCAAACAGCAAATGGTAACAACAAGAGAAGGTTTGGAACTTCATTGTCACTTAGAGATAAACCATTCAGAATTTAATCAACTTTGTGAGAAAATTCAGATAGAAGATCAATGAGGTTAAGTAAAAACCTGGAACCCTGAATTTGAATTAGAAATACTGGAGAGCACCTGGATGGCTCAGTCGGTTAAGCATCCGACTCTTGGTATCAGCTCAGGTCATGATCTCATGGGTTTTGAGATCAAGCCCCGCGGTGAGCTCTGCACAGACGGTGGGGAGCCTACTTGGGATTCTCTCTCTCCCTTTCTCTCTGCCCGCCCCCCCCCCCATATGCTCATGCATGTGCGCGCTCTCTCTCCCTCAAAATAAATAAAGTTAACAAAAAGTATCAGTAGATTTCATGATGTAGTTCATCTTTAACAAATACGAACACACACACACACACACACACACACACACACACACACATCTTTGTTCTGCTACTGAAAGGATCTAAAAACAATGAATGACCAATCCATTAGCACCAAGCACCCCTAGCCCACAGATTATGGTCTCTAAATACCACTTCCCACTAAAAGGAACTCCTTGGAGAAATGGCTGACTCCAGATCTAGGACAGAAAAGGTACAAGATGAGTCAGGAACATGATCTTATGTCAGAAAGCAACGAAGTTATCAAAACCTACCAAAGTCATGTCAAAAAGACTTAGGAGGCATCTTGAAGAGGTTTTCTAAAACAGGATCATTTAAGAAACAGTAAGGCTAACTCCACGTGACTGAAGCATATCAAACATGTTTAAATCTACAAGTTCATAATGATATTTTTTAAAAATGTCAGCTGTTGAGGTACTTTAAAAGCTGGCAGATAAAGCAAATGAATCAAACATTTTTCCTGCATTTAAACTCTATTTCAGGATAATCACCTGGTTGATGAGGGGCAGTTTCTCCTCATACTAGCATTCAAGCAAATAGACGAAGGAGTGACAGAATTAACATATCACCATTTTGTAGCCCCTAGTGAATTCATGAATCTGAACAATGATCATCAGTGGCTGCTAACATATAAAAGGGGAAACATCTAGATAGGATGTGCTTCCTAATGAAGTATTTTTGAACCCCCAAAAATCAAGCCATGGGTTAATCAAGCTCCAAGATCTAACAATTTAGCAATCAGCAAAATTCAGACTGTGAGAAGCTCTAAGGACAAATAATTTTGTTTCTAAATAAATGTGTGTGTGTGTGTGTGTGAGAGAGAGAGAGAGAGAGAGAGAGAGAGAGAGAGAGAGAGAATGAGACACAAAAGAGAAACCTAAAAGACCTATCAATTACAGTTGCTTTGAACGGACCTTACTTGGATTCTAATTCAAATAAACAATTTTTTTAAAAAAAATTATGAAACACTTGAGGAAATTTGAGTACAGACTAGGTATTTGATGACATTGGAAATTATTGTTCATGTTTTTGGTGGGTTAGCAGAATTGGTTATGTTTTTAAAATAGATCTTAGCCGGTGGAGATACTGAAATCGTTACTAATTAAATGATGAGATCTCTGGGATTTGCTGCATTAACACCCCACGGGTGGCGGTGGCCAGGTAGAAATGGGCACTGAAAGGTGAAACAGGATAAGCCCTGAGTTGGTAAATGCTGAAGCTTGACAATGAGCACATGGAGATTCGCCGTACTGTTCTCTCTAGTTGGTATCTGTTTGGCATATCTCATAATGAAAAGCCAAACTAATTTAACTCCTGTTGTCTCTGCATGAGATAGTTGCCCTTGCGCCCCTACAAAATCATTAGAATCACAAACATCCAGGCTGGAGAGGGGCCAAGGATTGCTTATCCCGCCTCCGAGCATTGGTCCATAGATGAGAAGACCGAGGTCTGGAGAGGCCCAGTGACATGGCTGAGATGACGTGGTGAGCTTGGGACTTTGCTCCCACGCCACCGGGCATGGGTACCCCGACCTGGGCCCCGGCCCCCACCGCCCCCAATGCAAGGTGGTTTCTTTTTTTTTTTTTTTTTTTAATTTTTTAAAAATGTTTTTATTTATTTTTGAAGGAGAAAGAGAGACAGAGCATGAGCGGGGGAGGAGCAGAGAGCGAGGGAGACACAGAATTCAAAGCAGGCTCCAGGCTCTGAGCCGTCAGCACAGAGCCCGATGAGGGGCTCGAACCCACAAACTGTGAGATCACGACCTGAGCCGAAGCCCGGACGCTTAACCGACTGAGCCACCCAGGCGCCCCGCCACGCAGATTTTTAAAATGGGAACACTTTAACATTTTCTTCAGATTTCTTTAAAGGTAATAAAACGCGACAGGTGTAACTGAACTCCCACCTGACCCCCACTTCCCTTCCGTCCCGCCCCACAGGTAACCACTGTGCTGGCAGGCCCGGTGTGTGCTTTCCACTCATGCTTTTAAAAATGCCTGGATTTATCTACTCAAATTTAGAATTTTATATTGATAGTTGCCATGAGTAGTATCATATCATATATTTCCTCCTGCGACTTGCTCTTTTCACACGACTTTGTGTTTCTGAGATCTAGCCAAGTTGATACATAAAGATCTAGCTCATGTATTTTAATGCCCACATACAATTTCATCATAGGAAAACGCATAGATTTTTTTTTTCTTTAGGCATCCCCCCCCCCCCCAATAAAGGACAGGTTATTTTCAGCTACTCCTGCTACTTCAAATAACGGGCCAATGAAAATTTCCATGTATGTCTCTTTATGTACTTGCGCGAGAGTTTCCCTAGGGTATATACCTGGAAGTCGAATCACCAGGTCGTAGGGGCGAGTTGTTCCCATTTTACTATCGCCAAAGGCTCGGCAAGGTGGGTGAGCCGACGGTGCCCCCACAAACGGTGTTTGACGTTGCCAGTCATTCCTCACGAGTGTTATCAGACTCAGAGACTTGCTGATCCCTGGGGGATGAATTCCTCTGTGTCACTTGGCTTTTTGCATTTGCATTTGCATTTTCTTTCTTTCCCGCAAGTTGCCTGTTGCCTCCATGCTGTCAACGTAGAGCCCAATGTGGGGCTCGAACCCACGAACCGTGAAACCGCAACCCGAGCCAGAGTCAAGAGTCGGACGCTCAACAGACCGAGCCACCCAGGCGCCCCTCGTTGACCTTTCTTTTTCTTCATCATAGCCTTTACTTTCTGCGTCCTGTTCAATCATCCTCTCCCTCCTCGCCCTCCTCCCCTCTACTATTTTATCCTACAAGTTCAAAGACTTTAACCCCCCCTAGAATTTAGTTTTGGGTAGTGTGTGAGGTAGACAGCCATCTTCCCTCCATGAAGAAAGCCCATTCCTAGCACTACCTGCTAAATCCTCTTCTCCACTGATAACATAATGCCACATGGGTCATAGTTGGATCATTATTTATAGGAGGGTCTGTGTATGGACTTTATTCTGCTCCATTGGTCTGTCTATTCACGCACCGACTGCTGACTGTAGCTTTTGCTTAAGTCTTGGTATCTGGAGGGCAAGGTCTCCTTTCCAAATTTGTACTTGTTACTTTTGGTCCTTAACCCTTCAGATAAATTTTAGTGTTGGTGTCTCAAACTATATAGAAAATACCCTAGTTGGATTTTGCTTAACACTGTATTACAGGTGTCTGGGAAAGACAGCATTTGAAATACAATTGGATTTTCTCACCAATGAATGTGGTATAACTTATGATCCATACAGGTCTTTTTCAAAAACATTTCCTTCAATGAAACTTCCTATTTTTCTCCATAAAGGTCTCGTGTGGCTTCACTCAGATCTATTCGTGGGTCGTCTTTGTTGCTATGGTAAATGCATTTTTTTTCTTCATATTACATTTTCCTGATTGGTCGCGGCTAATGAATAGGAATGCTATTGATTAATGAATGTCGATTGTGGATCCAGCCACTTGACTGAACTCTCGTATTTGCTTTGCGTGTACATTTTCTAACGTATATAGCCATGTTATCTGCAAAAAATTACAACTTTGCGTTTTCTCACTGCCATCGTCGTACCTTGTTGATTTTTTATTTTGTCTTTATTGCATTGGCCAGAGCCTCCAGAACTATGTTGAAAAGCAGCAATAATAATGATTATTCTTGGGGGTTTTGTTGGCTGACTTTAAACCAGTACTCCTAAACCTTTAAAGTTTTTAAATTTATGACATTAAAGTATTTCCCTTCCTTCCTTCTTTCCTTAAGCTTATAAAACGGTTTTAGTTTCATCTTGTCCAAGACGTCTCTGTGTCCACATGGTTAAAGGGAATCGAACCCTTGCACAGGACCCCTATAATACCGAGGAGAGACAAGGTCCCAGCCCCATCTGACTTTCATCTGGCCTCTGCAGTCCAGGAGGTCCCAGGCGCCCACTTCTGAGCCATCACCTGCCCTGTCTCAGCTGCCTGGGAGAGAGCTGAGTCAGGGTCAGGGTGAGCACACCGTAGATTTTTCTGGGCACTGACTGAGGTGCCCTACTGGACGTGAGGAAGGCCTGAGCTGGGCGGGGGTGGAATTGGGAAGGGGCTTCTTTTCCTTTCCTTTCTCTCCTGGGCTCTTCCCTTTGAGATCACGTATCTCCTCCTCTGCCCGTGGGATCCATTCCTTCCCACCTCTGGCTGAGAAAGTTCTGGGAGGACAAGCACTGTCTTATTGGTTTGAGCTTTGCACTCCGGCACTTAGAACTATGCCTGGCATATTAGATTTGCACTCCGTAAACGTTGGTTGGATGGATGGCTTGACAGATGGGTGGATTGGTGAGTTCTAGGTTCTCAAGGCAGGAGGCTGGTTTCCATGACTTTTCTTGGCCATCTCTTTCCGTGAGCAATTTTTTTTTTCACCAGTACTGTTGAAGGGGTAGGAGCCCTCATCCTCTGGATTCGAAACGTCGTTCAGTCCTGCCCTCCTCGAGGGTATGCTAGTGATTTAAGGGGGAGGGAGATGTGATTTGTAATCCAGTTCAGGCTGTGTGACTTACTTGCCCTTTCTGGGCCTTAATGGTCCCATTTAATCAAGGGCTCAGTATAGATACCTCTTCAAATACAAAGGGTCCAATTTTAGTGTAATGTTTAAAAATGCTTCATGGGTACTGGAACAGAGCCCATTTTATATTAGCACAAAAAAAATAAAGTGGTGCATAACTGTGCAAGTTTTTAAAGGGTTCATCAGGTTTGTTTGCCATACTTCACGTTAAAAATAATGTTCCTTTTCAAGTACCGAGTTCTTGAAAAAAAAAAAAATATGCTCTGTCATCATGAAACATTTGATGGCCAGTTTCTAATATTTAACAGTCTTGCTAAGGATCTTTCCAGCTGCAGTCTCCAGAGGTCCGTATCTCTGTGCCTTCTCATGGACGCTCAAATTCAGAGACTCACTGCCCATGCTGGGGTTGAGCACCTTGGGGGTGGGGAACCGGGATGGACAGTGGCTCAGAGGGACACCAGAAGGGCTGGCCTGGTCAGCTGTGGCTTGGAATGGCCTGGGCCCACGGACTAAAATCATGAAAGTGGCCTTCTGACAACCATACTCTCCCCGCTTTTAAATACGGCTCTCCTTGGGGCGCCTGGGGGGCTTAGTCGGTTTGGCGTCCAACTTCGGCTCAGGTCATGATCTCGTGGTTCGTGAGTCTGAGCCCCGCGTCGGGCTCTGTGCCGACATCTAAGAGCCTGCAACCTGCTTCGGATTCCGTGTCTCCCTCTCTCTCTGCCCCTCCCCTACTCACACCCTCTCTCTCAAAAGTAAGTAAACATTAAAAAAAAAAAAAAAAATTAAATGCAGCTCCCTTGCTTCAAGCAACAGCAGAGCTTAAAGAACCCCAGAAGTCAGTTCACGTCTTGGCTTCAGTTCTGAGCATCTAGATGCCCAGCTCACAGAGAACTAGGGTCCCCTCCAGCAGGTTAAGAGCTCCCCATTTACTCACCGGGGCTGCCCTGGGCCCCTGAAGCCCAGAGTGCTGCCCTCCAGGGAAGCCGGTCAAGCCGGACAGGTGTGGTGAGGTGTGGCCAACGCTAAGACTGCACGGGCCTGCGTCTTTGCAGGAAAAGAACAGTTCCGGTGACTTGGAAAAGGCCAGGAAATTGGCATGGAGACCTTCTGCCGCCCTGGTGGAGAGGGGGCAGGGGCAACCTGGGGGTATTGAGGAAGGGAGGCGGATTATTTGCTGCAAGCAGGCCCCTCTGCACAGACTAGAATCTGAGCACCTCACAAAGGTGCCAGCAGCAGAGGGGCCCTCAAAATGCAGTTTCAGGGGCCTCTGGGCGGCTCAGTCGGTCAAGCGGACTCTGGCTCAGGTCATGATCTCACGGTCCGTGAGTTCGAGCCCACAGAGCGTCGGGCTCTATGCCAACAGCCCGGAGTCTGCTTCCAACCCCATGTCTCCCTCTCTCTGCGCCCCTCCCCCACTTGCACTCAGTCTCTTTCTCAAAAATAAAATTAAAAAAAAAAAATGCAGATTCAGCTGCTGCCGGCCTGAGATGCTGGGTTTCCAACAAGCTGGGTGGAAAGCAGAGGGGAGCGGCCGGTGAGGCAGCACGCAGTGTGACAGTCGTCAGGGAAAAGCTTGGAGAGCTGGCAGAAGGGACAGCGGCGGTGACCACAGGCAGGAAACAAGGCGCCAGCGGCTGGTGCCCAGGGATGTGTCGCCAGCAGGGCTCACACAAATGAGGGGCTGTGCCGTCCCCCGACCTCAACTGTGAGCGTCCGTGGCTGAGACTAAATCTTGGTCGGCTCTCCATCCTTGACTGTGCCCAGGACGTCTGGGTAGGGCAGTCTTTCAGTCTTGTTCCCCTTTTCAGAAACGGTAGTAACCACCTCTGCCAGGGCAAGACGGGAGGCGAGCATTCTCCTACAGGCGTGTCTCATGGGGCCTGCAGTCCCCAGGCGGGTCCGGGGCACACGAAGAATGTTCTGGCCAGATAGCCCTTGGCTTCAATGCACAGACCTGGATGAACAAGGTGGGTGAGCTTTTACTAAAGTCCATGCAGCTCCGATGAACATTCCTCCAACCTGCTGGAAGCTTCTCCTCTAGAAGCCCGAGGGCATCCCTCTCCAGCTGGCCCACCCCTCTGTGCCTGCGGTCCGGCTGTCCTTCCTAGGCTAATAAAGACTGTGCTGTATTCTAATTGTAAACTCCTTTTAAAAACCGTTAAGTTATTCCTTTTTTTGTGTGCAGTGACAGCGGGCCGTTGTGATTTATTTGGGACAACAGTGATGGGACGATTGTGACCAAGTACGGGGTTGGAAATCATGCTAGTCCCCAGCTTGAGGAGGAAATCCCAGAGCCCAGGAAGCACCGTCACCCACCCCCGCCTCCCTGGGGGCACTGGCCTGCATTTCCTACCCCGGCCCTTCTGCAAACCCTTCCTCTCAAGCCTTCAAACGCCTCTGTGAACCAGACTTCAAGTTCACCGCCCATAACATCTAACTTGAAGCTTAAGAAGGACGGCGGAGGCTTTCAGCGTCCAGATGGTCCTAGAACTTTGCACGTGAAGTTCGCGTTGCATTTTTTTGCCCCAAACTTTTGCACTCACCGCTAAGACTTTGGTACAGATCTGTAGTCCTCCCCTAAGGAATTCCGTCCCGCCCCTGTGTGCAGAGGAAATCCCAGCTCCCACCCACCACTCCCTGGTGCTGAGACCCGGGAGGTATGGAGCACACGCCCCTTCACTGTCCTGCAAGATGGGACTTTCAGGGGTTGGGGACAGCATGTGAAGTGCTCAAAAATGAGAAGAGCCTATGTTCAGGGAGGACAAAGGGCATCACCCAGAACCCAGGGCATGAGGAGGGACAGTGGCCCCCAGTGGCTCTTCTTGGGGAGGACTGACAAACGGGTGGGTAGGGGGTAGGGGCAGGAGGCAATTAAAACACAACAATCAAGCCAACCTTTAAATAGCAACTTTTAAAAATATAAAAACAGCTCATTACAATGACTTTTCATTTTCTTTTTTTTTCTTCAGGAAATCAGCTTTTTCTACCCTCGCCCTCCCTTGCGGCTGGAGCCTTCACAAGACGGCAGATGAACCAGAGAAAGAGAGAGAAATTCTGTAGACGGCCCCTCCCCCACCCTCAGAAAGGTACAGGGGGGGCCTCACCAGTCTCCATGGCCCCTGGGTCCCCCCCCCCGTCAGGGGAGCTGCTCGCCCAGAGCAAGATCACTGAAGACCAGAAGTTTCCACTGGAGCCCCTCCTTCCTTCTCACCAGACAGAATCACACATTATAAAATAATCCATAAAAATGCAATATCAAAATTATCTTCCATATGCTACATCCATGGAGAGCCCACCATCAGGGCTCACATCGGCCTTTACCTTTTCCTTAAGAGACAACGACGAAAAAAAAAAAAGACCAAGGGAGGGAGGAAAAAAACCAAAACAAAACAAACCGACAAACCCAAATCCTAATACCTCAGAACATTCTGGTACCAACATGTGGTACCTGCAGGAGACCACTTGCTACCTGTCATCTGTTGGGGCTCAAAGGAGAGAGAGACTGCAACCGCGACAAGTCGCCACAGTGTCGGGATCAGGGTCCCCACCCGAGCCCTGGTCCCCCAGCCCTGCTGTGCTGCCCAGGGTGGGGCTGGGGGAGACGATCCCTTCGGACTCCCAACCCTGCAGGTGGATTACACTTTGCCCCTCTAGGGAGAGAGGAAGGGGTCAGAGGCAGGAAAAGGGGGAGAAGGCGTTTTATAAAGGACGTCAATTCTAATTTTTTTTATTCAAATAAAAAAAAAAAAAAAAGCACCCACATCAGTCGCTATTTTTCTCCGGTAGCTCCCTGAGCTGAGTTGCCATATGCTTTCCGCTTTTTGTCCTTTTTAGGTCGTGTCCAAAGATCAAGGACCAGGGATGGGGCTCCTTTTGAACCTCCATTTCTCCTCACTGTAACCAAGTGTGCACCAAAGAGAGAGAGCGAGGCAAGAGGGAAAGACAGAGCAAGAGTTGGACCCCTGAGAGAGAGGGAGGCGAGCGAAGGAGGCCACAGAGAATCAGACCTTTGTCGGCCCAGGCTGCCACCAAGCGCGCGCGGCCCGGCCACCGCCGGTGGGTCCTGCCGGCCTCAGGCAGCTCCCAAGTCCACGGGGAGGCGCGGGGGGTGGGGGGGGCCCCTTCAGGTCAGTCTGGTCACCGGCTGCGGCTCCTTTCCTCTACCCCCTCCACTCCCTCTCCGTTTGGCTCCCCCTCCCGGCCTCCCCTTCCCAAATGGGGATGTCCCTTTAAAAAAAAAAAAAAAAAAAAAAGCCACCACCACGAGTGGGTTACAAATACAGCAGGCGAAGTACACGGCTAGCGTTTTCGGTGGGAAGGGGCCCCCTCCCCCACTGACCAGTCCAAGATAGAGGAGTCTGTTATTTACATTTTTCACAAAGGTTGTGCGCTGCACAATCGGGAACAGGAGATTCCCTCCCTCCCCCAGCATAAACACGTGGTCCGCTCCAGTGTCCCCGACCCAGGGCAGGGGGACCGAGCAAAAGAAAGGGAAAGGAAAGATGGAGATTCACGAGGGTGTCCGCGGGGGTGGGGTGGGGGGGTGGGGCGCTGGGGCCCCGAGCCTCCAAATCAATCTACTTGTAGCGTCTGCCAGGGTCGCGGAGGGGGAGGAGGAGGGACATCCATCGGAGTCCGTGAGACACGGGAGCCCGTGCCCAGGAGTCCAGACCGTGGCGGGCGCGCCCTCTCGGCCTGCCGGAGCGCAGCCCTGAACCGCTCGGCTGCCCGCCGCCAGCCTCCGCCAGCCTCGGGGCCCCTCACGGGGTCGCCCTGTCACCGCCGAGTCCGTTTCTCCCAGAGTCTGACAGCCCTGTTAGAGTCCTTGTTTAGTAGATAACCTCATAAACCGTGGCCTTCTTGTCACCAGAGCCCGTTACAATATATTTGTCATCCGCCGAAATGTCACAACTCAAGACAGACGAGGATTCCTTGGACTGGAGGAGGAAGGCAAGGACAGGCGGGAGGGAGGGAAAAAAAGGCAGAAATTCACTTTCTTGGTACTCAGCACGACCGCAGGGCTATCTGCGCGGCACCCCCTCTCCACGGCCCTGGAGCTCCAACCTCGGCGCACCCCGCGGGCCCTCCCAGTGTAGCCCGGAGAGGCACTTCCGGGGACAGATGCCCCTTCCCCCCCCCCCGGCCGCCCCCCAGAAAAAGCTCATTAACAGGGTCCAGCACGATCTCGAAGTGGAATGGCTCGAAAGAGAATGCTGGAGCGTGAGCTTCTCCTCGGAGGTTACGGACAGGAAGGAGCACTCCTGAGCAGGGTGTGAGCATTCTGAGAAGTGCTCAGAAGGAGCACTTCTGAGCAGGCCAGAGCCTCAGCCTACTGAGCTGGGGAGGGGGTCTACACCCAACCTGAAGCGTCCAGCGTGATTGGGGAGACTCTGAATGTTATGCCGGACACCAGACCTTCCCCAGCACGGATCCTGGAGGCGGCTTGACAGCTGGGAGCACGGGAGCACATCGTATGTGTGTGCTGTGTGTGTGTGTGTATAAGAGTGCGCATGCTGTGCGTGTGAAAGTGTGAGTGAAATGTGTGCTACGTATGAGTGTGCGTGTGTGTGTGCTGTGTGTGGGGGCAAGAGTGTGTATAATTGAGAGGGCAGTGCGTTGGAACCCAGATCTTCAGAAACCAGGAAAAGTCCCTTCCCCCGCTCGTGTCTTTGCAGACCCTTCTTCCTGCCGCACCTCTCTCCTTACAACGAGGTGTCGACATAAAGGACAAAGTCACCTCAATGCCAGCTAACGCTGCTCTGGAAAGAGCTGTCCAGTTTGCTCCATTGCCCGGTGCACATCCTGTGACCGCCCAGCGCAAAGGCCAGAGCCAAGAGCATGACGGGACTCCCCCTGGCTCTAGAGATCCTACGAGAAGCCCTGCCTAAAAGCCCTCGCCCTGCAGGGTATGTCCCGCTTATGGCCTTGCCTCCGGGGAACCCATCCTGGACGGCCATCCGGTGGGGGCTGGAAGGGGCCGGGGCAAGTCCTGCGTTGCCTCCCACCAGCCCCATCCCCGTGGGTGGGCCCCAACTCTGGGCAGAATTCCGGGCGCTCGGATGGCGGGCAGTACCTGGAATATGCTGGCTCCGTACGGGGTCCTCCAGGCGTTGAGGAGGTTGTCCTTCCCAGTGCTCACGAACCACTTGCCTACGGGAGGGAGGCAAAGGGGGCGTCAGCTTATGGCGTGCTGCCCCGGATGGAAGGCAGGACCCACCCCAGACAAGGCTGGCTGCCATGGGAACGCGGCGTGAGCGGCCAACCAGCGCGTGGTTAGACCCTCGGCCGGTGGGGGGCATTCGGTCAGCGAGACCCGTCACCGGCTCACACACCCACAGGACACCTTTCTCCGCAGTCAAGGGTGGGCGGGGGGAGCAGCTGGATGGACAAAGGTAGGATCTGCAGTTAACTCCAGACATCACACTTCCCCCAAAAGATTCTTTTTAAAGCCAGTAGTCGGCTGACCCTTCTCATTTTTACTACGGGAAGGCGGCAGGAAGTACCAAAAAAGGCGAGGCCTTGAGGTCTGGAGACCCAGCTGAAGCCAGTGGTCAGCGGGCACTCTTCCTCTGCAGGCCGCCCTGCCAGGGCCCTGCCCGTGCTAATGCCAAAGCCGCGCAGGGGCCCCAGAGAAAGACCCATTGGGGTTCAGAGAGGATGAGAGGTGTCCAAGGCAGCAAAGCTAGTCGGGCGCGGGGGAAGCAGATGTCCCAGTCCGGGGCCATCGGCCATCGCAGCCCGCGGTCTCAGCCGCCTGGAGGAAAGGCTCACGAGGCTGTGAGCACTGTTCCTCTGGCCCAGGCCTGCAGGGACTGGCTCTGGCCGGGTGCCATGAGAGCTTGGCACCCTGTGGCAGTATCTGCATCCCCGGGATAAGGATGGGGGGATCGGGGGAGGGACAGTGGTGGCGATCAGGAGGTCCGATTCCAGGACGTGGCTCACTCCAGGGCTCTGACTTTCTATAAGCTTTAGGGGCCCTCCTCTGCGCCGGGCTCCCGGCTCCCCGAGGCTCACCGCAGTAGGCGAACTTGAGGGAGAGCACGCAGCTCTCGTGCAGGTGCAGCTGGTACTTGTCGGGCTTGGTGTGGTGCAGCACCTCTACGTTGCTACTCTCCATGCCCACGGCCAGCCACTCCCCGGTGGGGCAGTAGCCCAGCGAGAAGATCTGCGGGGGGGAGGGGCCAGACTAGGTTCAGCTCCTCTGCCCTCGGGGCCCCCAGGGGGCTCCCCAGAGGCCTGCTCGGGGACCCTGAGGGCAGGAGCCCAGCACTCCTGCTCCCATCGCCTCCCCACTTGTGATTTATTTGCGAGGCGGAGCCCCTCTCCCTCGGCCCTGGAGTCCCTTTATAGGCGAGGAAGTTGAGGCTCAGAGAGGCTGCTGACTCCACAAAGTGGTACAGCCAGCATTCCGGCTCCGAATTTCACTTTCAAAGTGACTCTGTCTCTGGGATTCCTGCCTTGCCTTGAGAAAAAAAGTGAATACACAGGGGCGCCTGGGTGGCTCAGTCGGTTTGGGCGTCTGACTCTTGATTTCGGCTCAGGTCATGATCCCAGGGTCATAGGATCCAGCCCCACGTGGGGCTCCACGCCCAGCTTGCGATTCTCTCTCCCCCTCTCCCTGCCCCTCCCCTGCTCGTGTGTTCTCTCTCTCTCTCAAAAAAAAAAAAAAAATTATAATAATAAACAAGCATCAACAAGTAAAATTTAAAAAGTGCAATAAAACACTAAAACAGTAAATATATATGGCTGAAATATTAAAATAATACAAGTAACAATGGGAAATTAGGATACCTGACATTTATAGAGAATTTTCTAGGAGCCAGGCTGTGGCTAGGCTTTCAGAGGGACCACTTTCGCTGCCCACATCAGACCTATGAGGTTGCTACTGCTGTGCTCATCCCGTAAGGGACAAGACCAAGGCCAAGGTGCTCAACAAAGTGCTCAAGTGAGAACCAGATCTGAGCAGCTGGGTCAAGGACGTCCAACTCCGAGGCTCTGTCGATTCTATTTTATTGTTGCTTCCTCCAGGAAGCCTTCCAAGGCGGCTCAGGTTGGTCTCAGGTCCATTTGCAACGGTTGCCTGTGAGGGCTCCCTTGTCCCCTGACCCAACCGTTAGGAGCCCGGGAGGGAAGGGAGCGCGCTGTCCTGGGCGAGGGGGAGGAGAGCACACACCTGGGAGGTGAAGTCGTGCTGTTGCAGCTGGCGGCCCTCCCGGAGGTCCCAGGAGCGCACAGTGTTGTCCAGGCCTCCGGTCCACAGCTTGGTGCCATCGTGGGAGATGTCTATGCAGCTGGCCCCGTCCGTGTGGCCCTGGAACTGCCTATGAAAGCCAAGCGGGGAGAAGGGGAGAGCCACTGAGTGCCAAGCGGGCAGCTATCCGAGGAGGCGGGCCGGCTCTGTCTGTGCAGAAGGGGAAACTGAGGCCCAGAAGGGGGTCTACCACGCACGCATGGTCCTTCGCTGAGCCGCCGGGCTGGGCTTCCGCCTACCCAAGAGTCTCCCCTACAGGTGGGTCCTGGAGACAGGTGCATAACGGCGGGGGGCGGCGGGGGGAGGGGGGTGGGGGGGCAGGGGGAGAGGCTCCTGCTTCATTCTTTATCCACATCCTCCTCCCCCTGCCTGAGCTATGGGGCTGAGGCCATCAACAAGCTGCAAGCTATCAGGACCAACAGACACAGCCAGTCCTGCACTGCACTCTTATCTCCGAGGACGGGCTTCAACATGCCCGCTTCACACAGGGGAAACTGAGGCACGGGGTTGAGTGGCTTGCACAAGGTCATAGCGGGGGCAGGATTCATACCTGGCAGCGGCTCCCGAGGCCCCATAAGAACCACCAAGTGACACTGCTCCGACCTTCTGGTCCTGAGGCTTCCTCCTTCCTCAGTTCTCGCCCTCTGCTCACCTCTGCTGCTCTGAATCCCCCGTTCCCTGACCTGCTCCAGCTCCCCGCTCCCCGGAGCCTTCTGTGGGGGGTGGGGGGGATCCTCTATCCTCTGGCACAAGGCTGTCCCCTCACCCGCTCTGCCGTGGCCACCCCACGGAGCCTCACAGCACCTCCGACGAGCCCGGTTACGACCGGCGCAAAGCTTCCCGAGGACGAGGCTCCCCTGGTCCGTCCCGCGGCCTCACCTGACCAGGGTCTGGTTGTGCAGGTCCCACACGGCAATGTTCCCGTCGCTGCAGCAGGAGAAGCAGACTTTGGCATCGGGGCTGATGGCCAGGGCGTAGCAGGCGGGAGCCGAGGAGGTCAGCTCGGCCTTGATGCGGGGTGTGGGGGAGGCCAGGTCCCAGATGGTGAGCGTGCTGGCCTCCCCGCCCACGATGAGCGTGCGCCCGTCGGGAAGCAGCTTACAGGAGCGGATGTAGTTGTCCCTGTTCTGGGCAGAGAAGGGACAGTGTCGAGCTCCGTCCGCCTCCCCTCGCCAGGGACCAGAGGGGTCCCGTTCAGCGACGCTGAGCGCCCTTCGCCACCCCTGCTCACGTCCCGCCCTCACTCGTTCACCACCCTTCCATCTTTCATGCACCTCCTCACGAACCCCAGGAAGCCCGGGATCATCGGCACGTCGGGACGTTAAAACCGGGGCTCGGGGACGTCAGCCAGCTCGCTCGGTGGCCCGGCCAGTACAGGGCCGCGCCAGGCTGCCCCTCCGCCCGCTGGCGGAGAGGCCTACGGCCCAGGGTCCTCACCAGGCAGTCCAGCTGGGAGATGGGGCTCTTGCTGCCCGGCTGGCTGATGTCCCAGATCTTCACACAGCCCTTGCCGCCTGTGTAGACGTGCCGCGTGGGGTTGCTGATGGTCACGGCGCACACCACCTCCCCGTGGCTCAGCGTGTTGATCTGCCGGGCGTGCCGTGGGATGCCGGGGCCCGCCAGGGCGTCGTGGGGGAAGGGCACAGGCTGCATCTGCCCATCGGCGCTCACGTGGAACGAGTAGGCTCTGAAACGGAGACGCGGCCCTTCCGTCAACCCCCCCCCCCCATCCTCTCTCTGTTCCCACGAGTCCTGCCCGGGCCGGACGGCACCAGCCCGCACACGTTCCCCAGCTCTCAGGGAACCCAGTAACACCCCCCAACCTCCTTGGTTTGGCTCTACCAGGGTAGGGGATTTACTCAGTATCCCAACCTTGGCTTCCGCTCCTGGTCACATACCCTCAGCTCCAAGCCAGGTCACCAGCACCCCAGCCCCCCACCCCAGCCCTCCCTGTGCCTCAGAATGCCCTCTCCTACCATTTACCAGCTTGGATGTTACCTCCTCCTTTAGAAGCCCCGGGGTGATGGGGGGGGGGGGCGGAATAGGTCTGCCCCCCTGCTGATGCAGCTCCCCTCATTTGGTTATGGAGGCCCCCTGGGCTCAAGGGCTCCCGATTCAGCGGGAGCCCCAGGCTGAGCAGGAGCCGTCTCCCGGGCTGCAATCTGGTCTATGAGTGCCTCTAGAGGGGAGACCCTTCCCAAGGGGACGTCTGCCAGGGCAGGGGATAGGGTCGGGGGACGGCGTGCTTTCCCCAAGAAGCATGCAACACACATAGCCAGAGCGTACGGTTTTCCACCAGGAATGGAGGCCAGACTTGAGGGCAGGCCCGTGGCCCGCATGGGAGGGTGAGGGTCAAAGCCAACCTGAAAGGCAAGACGAGGCCAGCTCTTAGTGAGGGGCGCCGCCACCCATCCCCCTGGCCTCTTCCTTCACCACTTCTGACGTCCTGCTCACACAGCACCGCCCCTTCCCAACCCGGAAGCCAGCCGCGCGGAGCCCGCTCTTTCAGAGGAAACACGGGCCCAGCGGGGCCAAGTGTCTTGTCGACAGTGGCAGGGACAGGGTGACAGTCCAGGCCCACCAACCCTGAGCCAGTGTTCTGGACCCCCCCCTCCCCCCCGCTCTCCCGGCTCCACGAGGCACAGTCCCACTCCATTCCCTCCCCTGGCGTCCGACGGGCCCGTCATGAGGACAGGAGGCCATCCCAGAGATGCACTGTCCCCTGAAAAAGCACCCCTCTCTGCTGACCCCAATCTGAACCCATCCTCGGTACGGCAAACAGCCTCATTCACCAAACCCATGCCACGCGGAAGCCACTGGCCTCCTCTGGGGATTCCCATCCCCCCAGGGCCCAGAAAAAGAGGTAATCGCCCCACTTCCCAGATGGAAAAAGACGGCCCTCAGAGGCTGAGCTGCACAAGGTCACGTGATGACTATTGGGCAAAAGGAGGTGGGAACCACGTCTGCTGACCCCAAAGCGTATGTTCCTTCCGCTTTCTAAGAAACAACCCCACCGGCTCCCCACTCCTGGCCCACTTCCACCCCCCAAAAGGAGCCAAAAGGTCTACGTACAGCTCCAAAGCTCACCATTGGCGATCGGCCATAGGCGGCGGCGGCCGCGGCCGCGGCCGCACTCATCTGGGGTGGGATGTTGTGGAGGCCGGCATAGGCGCTGGGGCTGGTGAGCGAGCCGTTCATCTCGTGGTGGCTCATCATGGCAAAGGGCGCCGCGTAGGAGCTGGTGATGGAGATTGGAGTGCGCAGGGCTGAGGCTGCAAGGAGGAGGAAGTCAGCTGGGGGAGACCCTCAGGGGGAGGGGGCCCCCCCTCCCCCCCTCCGGGACAAAGCTCAGGCCACCAGGCCGCCTTGCTTCCTGCATTTCCTGCATTGGAAAGCTGCCGGCTCCAGGCAATCCTCGGGGACTGAACCCCCCCTAACTGGGATCCTGGTCTTCACGGCCCAAGAAGGTTCAAGCTGAGAGATGCGCTCACCTCTTTCTATAAGGCAGGACTCAAGAGGCCCAGAGAAGGAAGTTTGTTGAGAGTCTCACAGAACTAATGACAGAGGTGGGGACGGGCCACAGGTAACCCGACCTGTCTGAAGCTCCTCCCACGCGCCGAGTCCAACAGGGGCCCTCCCAGTAAGCCCTGCCGTCAGTGTGGACGCACCCGCCATCCGTGTCCTCCTCTGACCTGACCGCGAAGTCCCCCTGGAGGCCCGGGGAGAGCCCCAACTCCCACACGCTCCCTGGTGCTCTGGCTCCAGCCCCGCCCCGGGGCACACCCCTCCCCTCAAACACGGTCGACCCAGCCTCATCGTGCCTACCCATTATACCTATCGGGTCCATGCCTGGAGGTTTGCCCGGCATCGACCGGAGCCCTGGGGTGGTGCTGGTGCCTGGAGTCGGGGCATCGTTCCTCGGAGTAGGCGTGTTGGACTTGAGCCCAGGGGTAGAGGATTTGTCATTCTGAATAGGGAAGACACGAAGATTCCTTTCTCCCCAGAGCCGGGCCCTTGGAGCTGGCCACGACACCCAGCTGCCCAACAGCCCCTCAATTCTTGCCCCACCTTGTGCGGCAGGGACTTGGGGTGACTGACTGCTCCCATCGTATAGATGCGGCAACCAAGGCTCAGAAACATTCACTGGCAGCCCGAGGCCCAGCCGGTAAGTGGTAAAGCCAGGACTGGCACCGGGGCCGAACCCCAATCCATGGTCTTCGTACTCCACCCCTCTGCCCTCCAGTGATCACCGCTCCGGCCTCTTTTCCAGAGCCTTTTGCCCCCACCCCCACCTGCCCCAGCCCCCTGCTTCTGGGGTGCCAGTGGCAGGCCCCACATACATGACCAAGGTCTTTGGTCTTGGAGGAGGGTGTGCTGCTGGACGAGGCCACTGAGGCGGGGCTGGTGGGGGCATCCTTCTTCAGGCCTCGGGCCTTGTCCAGCCCATTCTCAGGAGGGGAGTGTGCCGGGCTGACCCGCGGCGTCGCTGGGTCCTAAAAGCACAAGCACAGAGATGCGTGGAAATCAACAAGCAGCCGGGAGTCCTCCCTGCTCTGGGAATGGGAAGGGAGTGTGCCAGCTATTGGGGAGAGGAGCTTGGCTGGAAGAGACTGGGGGCCTCAAAGTGGGGGCGACTCGTTCTTAACGATCTGGTCTCACCCCTTCATCTCACAGATGGGGAGACAGGGGCCTGCGCGGGGGTGGGGGGTGGTGACCGGCCCAAGATCAAACACAAGTTCAGGACTCATATTTGGGCGGTGGGGTCTCCTGGCCTCGGGTAGATCGCTCCAGTCCTCGTCCCCTGCCAAAACTGATCCCGAGGGACTCACGACCCCCTACTCTCGAGATCCCAGGGGTGGTGGGGATCACAGATCTGACCTCGAGGACCTGGCCCTCCCCTGGGATCCTTGGGGCGCACCTGCACTGTCCAACCGAGGTTCCCATCCTAAGGAACCCCAGCCACCCGGCAGCAAAGCCCTGTCCTCCTCCTCCTGACCAGCCTGGTGCCCCAGCCCCGGAGGCCTCGGTGCCCTGCTCGGGGCATGTCAGTAATGTCTGTGCAGCAGCTGAGACACAGCAGCTCCTAGGCAGGAAAAGGGCAACCTCAAACCACCCCAAGCCGAGCACGCTGCCACCTGGGCCTGTGCTCACCTCATTGGAAACATCCACCACCAGATCATCACTCTTGTCCCCGTCACTGTCCTGCAAGCAAGAGACAAGCCGGTAAGGAGGCCACCCCCGCCACACCCCAGTTGGGGCGTGAACCACCGCCGGTTTCCAGCATCCGGGATCTGAACCTGGGCCAAACCCCAAAGCCCAGGCTCTTGTCTCCCAGCCCACCCCCCCAGCCCTGCTCCGGGTCACTCTGCTCCGTGCCCACTGGCAGCCTGACCGATACCTGCCGATACCTGTTACGGTATTTCTGAGCCCCCCTCCAACTTGTCTCTCTGGAGCTACACAGCTCCTTGCAGCCGGCTTTATACCCACCATTGCGGACAAGGAAGTATGCTAGGCTCATTGTATCATTTCTGCTGTTGTGTGTGTGTGTGTGGGGGGGGGGGTGGTGATCAGCCTCTGCCCAGAAATGTGGGCGACATATCCAAAGCCACAAGCAGCAAGGTGACCAAGTGGAGCCCAGCACCGCACGGCCCCCTTCTGTCGGTCCCAGCTCTCATCCCGCACAGCTTGGCCCGGAGCAGATACCATGACCATGCCGCTCGGTCAAAGTGTGGGGGTGCCAGGCAAGGCCCCCCGGAGCAGACCGAGGATTCTGGGAAGGCCGTGATGGCAGCATGGGGTCACTGGCCCAGCTGTGGGAGGCGCCCCCTGCTCTCTTCATCCATTCCCTCCTGGCTGTGGTGGCCCATGTGCACAGCGTGTGTGTGTGTGTGTGTGTGTGTGTGTGTATGGTCTCCACCCCCCCCCCCCACACACACCAGACAACCCAGCTTGTCCCCACCTGTGCCTCTGAGTCACCCACAAGTCAGGCCTGTGTGTTCTCCCACAACCCCAGCTCCCAGCACAGACCCAGTGGTGCCCACTAGGCCCTTAGACGTACGTATCGGCTCAGACTATCCTTCTCCTCTGCTTTCCGCTTCTTGGATTCCATGCTGTAGTCTGCGGAGCCCCGGTGCTTCTCACTGGCCCGGAGGCTTTCCGAGGGCGACACCGAGTTATTCTGGGAACGAGGAGATTCAGCGTGAACGTTTCGTGCACACCAAGACATTAGCTAAGTGCAGGTGGTTCAAGAGGGCAATGTCCTGCACCAACGGCCAGGCCCTCGAGGTCAGCTCTGTTCCATCGGGGCCTTGCCAGGGAAGCCTTCCCAGCTCTCCAGACTGGGTTCCCCCCCGGGAGAGGGCCGGGGAGCACAATTCCCTTTTGGAGCCGTGACGCTGCTAGTAAGGAAACAGGCTCGCACGGAGCTGTCTGCGTTCCGGCCTTCGAGACTGTGCGTTCCATGAGGGCCGGATCACACCTCTCTCCGTCCACACCCATCCTGGGCCGGCCACGTACATTTGCTCAAAGAAGGGATAAGCCACGTCTGCACTGAGTCTTGAAAGACGGGTCTCAGCCGACACGCAGGGGCTGTGTGCAATACGTCATCAGCTGAACCCCACTGGAAAGGGGGGACTGACCCGGAAGGAGAACGTTGGGCTGCCGACAGGCCTTCTAAGGGTACGTGGGCAACCTGGCATTTTGTGTGAACACCCTACTCCTCCACTTCAGGGCCTCCAGCAACTTCTGAGAAAGAGCAGTGTTTTAAAGAAACAAAAATCACAACATTGGGAAGCCTTTCCCTCTGAAAGGTGGGAAAAGGTAGGAGGGCAGGTGGAATCATCCTTTCTGTAACGGCGGGAATGCAGGGGCCCCAAGGGGTTGGGAAACGTGCCCGAGGTCCCCCACTGGAGGCAACATAAAGGAAACCGAGGTTTCTCAAGCTTGGAAGGGCCTGATCAGTTCTCCCTTCAAACTCCAAGGTGAGAAAGCACAGCTATAGCTTGAAATTCCAGGCCTGGGAAGAGGGCCGATCAAGGAACAGCACAGGCAGACAGGCCTGGGAAGGGAGCTGTCCCAGGGGCGGGAGGGCATCCCGCAGGGCGGGCTCGGGATGCTGCCTGTGGCCACTAGCGAGCAGAACCGGTTCTGTGGCTGTCAGCACCAGGCTGGGAAGCAGGGAGGGAGGAGCTAACCAGCAGGGGTACCGGCCAGCAAACCTGTGCCCTTGCCCTCCGGGGGGCCGGGACAGATTCAATGTCCCTCGAGGGGGCTGCCGAGTTCACTCCTTTCCAAGAGACCCTCCTTCACTCACCCACTCACCCACGCTTTTCTGAGCACCCACCCTGGATCAGGCCTGGGGCTTGGAGGAAGGAGCAAGACTCAGTCCAGCTACAGGCCGGCCCATCCACGGCCCCACGCATCACAGACGCGCAGGCCACACAGGGCCACGGAGGGACCCCCGCTCGGCAGGGAAGGGTATCCCAAGGCGGAGGCCGGGGTGAGCGTCTACCTCACATCTCCCCACTTTTCTGGAGGCCAGTGCCGGCGTTTGGGTTGGGGGGGGGGGTGGTGGCAGGGGGGGCGGGGGGCGCGGGGCACGGCGTGGGGACCAGCCACAGAACTTAATTTCCTTTTCCTAAGCCGGTTTCTGGGCAGCCCTTCCCTGCCAAGTTTCTGCCTGAAGCAAATTAAAATGGCAGAGTTATCAAGCCTTGGAAGAAAAAATGGAGGTTATAATGGGACTGCAGCTCAGCCTTCCCCACAGCCGTGCAGGAGCGGCGGCGAGGCGCACACGGCCGCAATTCAATTAGCCGCTGCGAGCGCCGGCAGGAAAATCACCGCCATTTCATTTCATTTCCTCCGACGGCGGCCACCCCGTGCTAAGCAGAATCGCTTCCAGCCCCTCTCCTCTCTCGGGGCGGGCGGGGAGCAGAGCCGAGGGGGGCGTGCGGCGGCTCGTGTTTCTCCTTGCGACCCAGTACGTGGCTCGGAGAACAGCGAGCTCTTTCTTCTCATGCAGTCAGGCTGAAAACCCTCGCTGCTACCGGAGAGAGTCATGTCAGGCATTTAGCGGCATCGATCCAGCCCGCCTCTGGCTGGCAGGCGGCCAAAAAACTAAGTATTTTTTATTGCTTCGGCGAGGCAAGGAAATATGAATGAAGCTACCTCTAATTGGACTCCAGACTAAGCCCTCTGGGACGGCTTCCAGCCCGTCCAGCCGGCCCCCTCCCACCCGGCCGCGGCCCTGTCCTTCCTGCGGGGGCCTCATCTGTTGACAACCTGGTCCGCGAGGGGCCGCACACTTCCTCCGACGCCGCGGCCACAGGCACACGGCCCTACGGCCTCACCCGCCCTGAGCCGGGCGCCCGGGCCTTGGGCCGGATGGCGTCTCGATTTGTTCCCACCGGACTCTCCCGGGGCCGGAGCGTGCCCCCTCTGCTCGGAGTCTGCCGTGCACGCGTGTGGGTGCTGCAGGGTGAAGAGCTCAGCTCTTGGGGGTCCCCCCGGGGAGCTTCTTTGGGCAGAAAGCTTTCACAGACGGGGGCACAAAGCCAAACGCAAACAGCAATGGGGAGGAGGACAGAGGGCGTCGGGCTTCAATTCAAACCCTCGGTTCATGCTGCGGCAGGTGCCTTGTTCACCGGTTCATCTCCTCGATGCCACGTTCTGTGCCGAGGGGGCTTCCTAACCAGGCTGAGAGGCTGGCTGGGCGGGAATATGCCCGTGTCACAGGTATAGAAACTGGCGCCCGGAGAGGCCAAGAGAGCTCCCCGGTGTTGCGTGAAGCCAGGACCAGCCCCGAGCCCTGAGGGGTCCAGTCCTATCTAGACAGACCACCTCTGCAAAAATGGCCACCTTTTGGAGGATCAACACTAAAGCAATCGAGACGGATTTTCAGCTTTAGTTGTTCCTTTCTGAGGTAGCCAGCCGTCACTGGGCCCAAATGTGGACCCAGAGCACACGGGCCAGTCGCGGGGGGCCGAGAGCACTCTGGCTAATTGGATGGTTTATAAAGTCAGCCGGGAGGAGGGCCGGGAGGGAAGGGGGTCGGAATGGAGGGGCTAACCGAGGAAGCTGCCGTCTAGATGGTTAGTTAACTGCCTGACCTTCCAAGTCCTACTTAACACGAGGTAATAACCAAAGCCATCCTAACAGATTAGATGGCCCCAGATACAAGGACAGCGATGAGGAATAAAATAGCTTTGCTAATCGCTGCAGGATTTTTTTTATCCAGACTCCACTGCGCTTATTCAGAAGGCTTATTCACTTGAAACAGAACCTCTGAGCCTCAGTGTGATCAGAAAGATTTACAGCAAATCTCAGAGCTGGCAGACACGCAGACAGCCTGGCCCTGATGCCTGCTCGCTAGCACTTTCTTAAACCGAGTTAAAGCCCAGAACAAGGAGAAACCTCAGGCGTTTGGAGGAAGCAAGAATACAGGATCAGGTGGCGGGGGGGGGGGGGGGGGGGGGGCAGCCAACCTGGGAGGAGGGAAGCAGCCCAGCCCAGGACGCAGGACCCCCCCCCCCCCGCCCAGGGGTTGCCTGTGGGGGGCCCAGTAACTCCACGGGCTGGCCAGCTGACCTCTCTGGTTAATCACCTCTCATAAAAAAGAGAGTTAGAGCTCACTGAAAACTATTCATCTGCCAAATGATGGACAGGAAGGCTGGAGAGATGACAGCTTCCACAACCGAAGGTCACTCTCAACAGGTGCAACTCCTGTTTCGTAACAACAACCCCCACCAGGATCCCACGTGGTCCCCTCCTCCTCCCGCATTACCCCCCCCTCCCCCAGCCCAGATGCCAGCATGCTGACACTTACCGCGCTAGATTCTCTTTCTTCAGGGACGGAAGAGCCAGACGGGAGGAGGGTCAGGCCCCCCAAGACAAAAAGACAAAAAAAAGGGAGAAGGGTCAGTCTCCTGCAGCTGGTTTTTAAGCTTTGCTAGTTCACAGGTTTTAAAATGGGCCGCAGGCCTGGCTCTCTGAGTCACCGTGGGTCAGCCAAGGCAGGGCCATGAGGTGACATCTCTCGCTTTGAAAATTAACCGCCCCGATTCCAATGCTCCCCACTGGCCACCGGTCCCGGGTGGGGCGGGGGCTGTGGCCCTGCTCTCCCTGATGTGCCAAGGAGGGCACCGAGATTCCTGCTCAGCAGTTTTTAAAGTCACAAGGTTTGGAAGAGGATCCTGCTATGCAGGCGACCTAGCGGATCTGGGCGTTGAGACCATCATTGTTTAAAATAAACACGCAAGTAAATAAAGGAACTGTGGGAGCGGTTTTTGTTGTGTTTCAACTAACACCGTTCTCTCTGTGTCTTTGCACAGCCAGGCACTAGCTCCCTGATTCTCCTCTCTGCTGTGAGGAGACCCGCCTCCTGTCCCAGGTGGGGCATCCTTCTGCAGGGACACACAACCGTGCCTCCGTCCGCTTCCCACAATCTGTTACCACCCTGGCGCCTTGGCCCGGGCCGGACGGGGTGGCGCCCGGGGAGGGCTGGGAAGGCACTGGCCATACACCCTGGTAAACAGCTAAGAGCAAATCAGACCATGTGTATACCTTCGACTTACACGATTTTGTACGTCAATTGCATCTCAATAAAACCGGGAAAGAAACATCCAAGGGCAGAGCGCACGAGGCGGCAGTTTTTGAAAAGGGTCTGCCAGGGAGCCACGGCTTTTCCTTTCCCGACAAACTAAGCCCTCCTGAATGAAGCCCGGGCTGGGTGCAGCTGCTGGGGTCCTCACGGTAAGGGCCGGTGAAGGGGGGGGGGGGGGGGGCGGGTTCTCGTTCCAAGTCCTTCCGGTCATCTCCCTCAGTAGTGTGACAGCTACCTCCGCTTAAAGACAGTCTACTAGGGTGCCACTGTGCACCTTGCCCAAGGCACGTGCGCTAGTGAGACATACACGCTAAGTTAAAAGCCGGGGAACCCGGCCCCTGTTCTCGAAGGACTACCGATCTCGGTGAGGACGTAACATTCTCCAGGGGGAGGATACAAGAGGACAGCGACCAAGGGCTCCTTCTTGGGACCCCAGCTCTCCAACTCTCCTGGGAACTGGCAAAAGGCCCCCAGCCCAGACTGGAAGGCACACTTTTGAAGGAATGGGACTGGGGCTGACCCTTGAAGGATGGGCAGCTTGTAGCTAGGATAACGGGAGGGTGCCTGCACGACAGGCCTCCCAGGGCAGAGCGCGCCGGGGCCACGGGCCACGTCAGGCACTGGGGGGGAGGGGGAGGTCATGCGGGGCGGGGCCCTGGTTGCCACAGACCAGGAATTCAACAGATGGCACCAAAGCTTTTGCTAACTCCTGACCCCAGGGTGATGACGTTTGCCGTGTCCACGCACAGTAGGGCCCGCGGGAAACCCCCTCCCCCAGCCCCCAGCCCAGCCCCGCCCCCTGCCCCAGCTCTGGGCCGCACCTCTGTGGTCCAGCTCATGGTGATTCTTCTCGTCCTTCACCGTCAGGTGGGCCTGGCCACCCAGGGCCCCGAGCGCCAGCAGCCCGGAGCTGCTCCCTGTCACCGGGGGGATCCCTGGAGGCTGGAGGCCTGACGGGTGGGGTGGCAGCTGGACCGGGGGGCCGTGCGTGGCGTGGGAGAGGTGCTGGGCCTGGAGCTGCTGTTGCTGTAATGAAGCGGGTGGTGAGCACGGGGGAGCGTGGACGGCGGGGGAATGCCCTCCAAAACCTTTACCCCCAGCTCGGTCCACACACGCTGTCCGGATGAAGGCAGTCTGTTAATGGACCCGCAACCGAGGCACCAAGATTGGGGTCTTCAAACTCCCCGCCCATCCCCCCCCCCCAATCCCCCAGTTTCAGGACAGAATTTCCCACAGTCCATTTGCGAGCCCGGGATCAATAAAAAGCGCGCATTTAAAGACCAAGCAGCCCTCGGGGCTCCCTCTCTGTTGAGAAGGATCCATTTTCAAGCTGGCGATCATGTTTGCTCACGCCTGCACGCCTTCAACATGAGCAGCCGGTGGCTCCCACCCCGAGCCCGTATCCTGGGAAGCCTCCCTCGTTTCTGAGGAACTCGAGGCTGGCTTACTGAGCCAGGGCAGGCCACAGCAGAAAATCCCCGAGATCAAGAGGAGGGAGCTTGGGGCCAGTGGAATGAGAGCTAATGGCACGGGGACGTCAGGGTGGAGAACAGTTAACAAGGACTTGGGGCTTTGGGACGTGACAGACCAGGTTTCAAATCCCAGCTATCATTTGCCAGGGGGCTTACAAGGGGCTCCCCGCTGTTCTCAAATCTACACCTGCTCATCGTCAACAGCAGTGATAACAATGCCCAGCCAAGGGTTCTGCTCCCTGAAACCCCAGCCGTCCCCTGCCCGGACTAGCCTCAGGGCGTTCTCTTTCCAGTCTGCATCCTACGCCCAAGGGACCGGTGTGGGTAGCCTAGTTCCCTCCCCAGCAGCCACTACAAAATGCCCTTTATCTTATCATTCCAAACTTTGCACCGAGAACCACAGGAACTGTGGGGCGGGCTACACCACGGCCAAATATTTCGGGAGAGTGGCTGGGGCCTTGGATATGCGGATACCCACCTATGCACACCTCTTCTCAACTAAGCACAAGAGAAGGGAACCAACGTTTACTGAACGCCTGGCACTTTCCAAATCTGATCTCTGACCCTTCCAACCAGGTGGCAAAGGAAGGGTCAGGCCCATTTTACAGAAGGCAAACTGATACTTGGCGGGCTGGACTGGGCAGCCAGTGGCTTGCCAACTCCAGCCAATAGAGTGCCATCTGGACTCCGCTCTGTCAACCGCCGGTCTTATCCAAAGAGTGTTCCTAGGGAGACCCTCAAGGCAAGAAGGGCCAGCGGGGGTGACAAAGAGAGCAAAAATCTGACCAGCTCGCCTATCAGTATGAACTTGGCTTTCGGGCCACAGCTGGCAGTCAACAGAACACAGGGGGAAGGTCTATGGTTCTGGCTGGAGGCCTCAAGAGGCAGTAAACGTGAGCAACCGGGGCTTAGGGGCCCTGCTCTTCCCCAACGAAGCTACAAATGGCAAACCGGGCTCACCCCAAAGTCAATGGCAACCAGAGCCACCGCCACGCTGGCGGCCCCCGGGGGTTTGTTTCTCAGCTCTGCGCGAAAGGCTGGGATCCACTGGTGGTCATATCAGCTGGATCATCTACTGGTAGGTGGCTTATGGAAGCTGCTGGTGGGCAGTGGTCCCCAGTGCAGCCTAGCCCCAGGTGCCCCGAGATGCCAGAGCAGATACAAAAGCCCAGGGGTCCCCATGCGGAGACCCAACCCGGCCCAGCCCGGTGGCTCGGGCTCTTTTAAAACACGGGAGCTCACAGCTGATCTCCCCTGTCTTTCATTTTTAAAGAAATTATCATCGTTAGGCCTTATTGCGAGGAAAAAAAATGATACACGGTCAGAAAATATTAAAAATGAGTACGGATTTACAAGTTTTTCTTAAAAGATTACCCTTCAATCCCACTCTCTAGAAGATTCCACTCCGAGTCGCTTCAGACTTTCCTTTATGGAGATCTACAAATTGTGACTCTATTCCTAAACAAATAGGCTCTCGCGAACCTCACTACTAGACAACTGGATTTTTAATTTAAGACTGTTAGGCACAAGTCAACACATCCCTTCCAATGGCTACCCACCGTTCCCCGGTGTGGGCCAACGATCCAACTGTATCTACACGCCCAGTTTTAAGAGGAGTCTGCGCCAGCAGCCCTGTGGTTTTAGACCAGTTGCTGGCAGGCCCTTTAATTCTGCCAGCGTTAACTATTTAGTAAAATCCCAGAAAGCAAGGCGTGAGGTATTTAATCCACTTTTTACAGTGCCTGGCCAGTAAGATCGCCGGAGGGAGCGGAGAGGAGAGAAAATGGCTTCAGAGAAGGAGCTGCGTGGGTACAAGGCTGGCTCCTGCCATGAGCAATTCGGTTTCTGGAATAAGAGCTTACGAAGGATCTGTGCTCGGGAGAAGAGGTCGTTGAAGAGCTCCAAACACCCTGATTCGTACCTTACCAGGTAAGCTCGGCCCTCTTACCGAACCTTCTAGGCTGCCCGGCCGGTTCAAATACCACCTCCTCTGGAAGTTTCCCCCAGCCTCCTGGTCAGGACGCATGTCTCCCTTCTGAGTTCTAACAGCTCAGACACCGGGGCCAGCGTGGACGTCCTGAAGGGTAGAAGCTGGACGTCCACCTTATCAGCCATGAGACCTTGGTTGAGTCAGTGGACCTCTCTGGGCCTCTGTTCGTGGTCTCATCGTGCAAGGACCCCATGCGTTACGCTACGTGTCAAGGCAAAGTAGGTCCTCGAGAAACGTTAGCAAGAACTATGAATGGATCACAAATACAACCATTTCGTTCGTCTTTATGTGATGCCTGGCAGCTTGGGAGCTCCAGGAAGACAGGGACCTGGTGTTATCCGTCCCCGCACCGCTGAAGGTGCCCGGCAGGTTGGCTCAGTGCACAGCTGCTGGGTAAATAAGTGATAATGTTGGGTAGACATGCAGAGGAAGTCAACCGAGTGGCTCTGTCCGAACGTGACCACCTCCCAGATCCGCGCCTCCTCTCCAAGGCCCGCTGAGAGGCAGCTGGAACAGTTTGTGGGGACAAGGAGCACCAGTGAGGTGCCCTGCTTCCTGGAAGCGTAAACCAGTGAGCCAGCATCAGAAACAAAGGCTATGGTGGCTGCCTGGCGATCTGCCATAGCACGTCAGGCGTCAGTGTCTTCTCTGCAACAGAGGAAAGGAGATTTCCATAATACTTCTCATCTTCGAGTACAAAAGCACTCCCTGCACAGCCAGAAAGTCGCGCCAGGTCTCCTCTGCATGGTTTGAAGGCACGGTCAGGAGTGGTCCAGAAGGTTCCGGGAAGCAGGGACTTCAGGAGCCGACCTCCAAGGCTTCTCTCGCGGGGCGAGGGCAGATGTCAGCGCTTGCTGGGCGTAGCCTCTGCTAATGGCAGTCTCGGTTGCAACAGAGAGCAAAACGGAATTCTCTCCCCAGCACGGCAGGGGAAGCTGGCTGGCGGTGAGCCACCTGCCTCGCCGTCCCGTGTCGAAGCCCCAGACCCTCTGCAGGCGGGACGGCAGGCAACACTTCTGTCCCCTGTGGCATGTCCCTGACTTCAGAGGACGATGTGCTGAAATACAGTGCCCCGTGAGTGCAAGGGTGGCGGCTGGGGAGAGAAGGGAATCAAGTCCACCGTCCAAGAAGGGACCGCGCTCACCGCTTTGCTGCAGCCTGTCTCCAGTCTCTACCATTCCTTCCCATGCCGAGACTTCTCCATCTGGGATGTGAAAGGAAGTTAGCAATCCCCCCTCCACCCCCAGCCCCGAAGAGGGACTCAGCGTCTGGAACCAAGCCCACTCAGGGGTGCTCGTTCACGCCAGAACACGAGCCCGTCACAGAACGCGTCCCGCGGGCTGTAAGCGAATCCCTTGTTCCACACGTGTGTCACGTGCCCGCGCCCTGGGCTCAGAAGGTATGGCCACTTACAGGACAGGCTGACAGGGAAGCTCGTCCTTGTAGAGGATATGTAATTGGATTATGCACATCACGCTTTAATGCCTCTGCTGGCTGATTTAATGCTTCGCTTCTCAGGTTCACGGTTTGGGTTGAACTTAGTGAAGTTGTCTAAGCACCTGCTGAGCCAAGGCCCACGGAGGACGCCCACCAGAGGAAGCACAGAGGCCGAACTGCATTCAATGAACACTTGGCACCCTCCCAGCATTGCTGGGAGAGCAGCCCTGGGCCTTCCCCCTTCCTTCTAATCGCACACGGCCGGTGGGCCCCAGGGCTCCACGCCGAATTGAGCTTCCGTGCTCCGTGATAGCTTTCAGAGCCCCCAACAACCCTTGTTATCCTATTTCAGAGATGGGGAGGCAAGCAGAGCCAGGACTCTGAGCCAGCGTGCCCTCTCCCCACCGCGCCGCCGGGCCGAAAGAAGCTGATGTATTCTAAAGCACGATCTCTGCACCTTCTTCCTCGTGGAAAATTCAGTCGACTGAATCCTGCACATCTACATCCTGGAGTGAATGCAAAAAACCTCAGGTATGGCTTCCAAATGCCATGTCGTTTGTGACAGGCTACAATCTCCCTCTTCGTCCTCCCCACCGCCCACCCACCCCCCCAGCCCCCACCCCGCCCCGCCCCGCTGAAAACAATAAAAAAAGTCAACGCTTTATCACATGCCTCCCACGAATACATTTCCAAAGGAATGTAGACCACGCTGTCAGCGTGCAGATGAACCCCCTCCGCTCGTCAGGTTCCATTACCATGGGCCAGCGCAGAACGTAAAAACAAAACAGAACCACCAACAAAAAAAGGAGTCTGGGAACGGTTGCTAGGTCAGCTCACAGGGTCTTTAATCTGCCTAGGGATGCCTTCTGCAGGAAGGCCCATGCTTAGGAATCTTGACCCTTTCAGCAATTTGGATCCAAGAAAAAACGGGCCTGTAACAGAATGGGGTCTATGATAACTGGGTCCTGCCAGGCCCCGGCTGGCACAGAGACATCTTCCGGCCCGTCTTCCCTCGAGGATATCTGAGTTCCCTGGAGAGGGGGGTGTGCTGAGCCAGCAAGCCTGGGCTCCCTCCTCCGCCCCTCTGTCCCCTTCTCCCTTTACAGCAGCCCGATGTTGGATCCGAGTCTCTCTCGCCAGGAGACCTAGAAATACTCTACTCCGTGCAATAAATCTGCCACAACGGACACCCACCCACGCCAGACACATTGAACTGTCAAGCCAAGACACGGACTCAGAATCCTTCAACTCCATGCCCAAGAGAGCCTCTCACACCGCACTGAAGCAGGCACCTCACAGCACACTTACCTAGCCCGCCTCCGTCTTTTCACAAATGGAGAAACTGAGGCCCGGAGGAACCTTGCCCAAAGCCCCCCTAATTCCCAGACCAGGGGGCCGGGCTACTTCTCCCTCCAGATGGGCAAATCGGACGGCCCCACGGGGGTAGAGCCACCAGTTGCCCTTCACTGCTGGGCCCAGGACCCCTGGCGACCCCTGCGCCCCCGCCCTCCCCCTCTACCTCGCCTTCCCCAGTGTGCTCAGCTACCAGCCCGCTCTGCCCTCTCCTCCCCGGCGAGACGAGCCGCCCCTTCGCCGGAGTGCAGTCAAGCCCGGCTCCCCAGTGCGAGCATGCCGCGGCCGTCCTCAGCCGTCCGTAATTCCTGCCTTGTGACGCTCTGTCAGGCGCAGCGATTAGACGGCCGCCTGCTTAATGACAGGGCGACGGCTGCATTCACTGAGAGCCGGAGAAGCAATTACCTTGAAAATGGGGGTCACAGGCCCCACTCGTTGGCTTTAATTGAATTCCAATATCTGCCTCGAGCTGCCTTGACCTAACTTGTAGCTTCCTAAATACTACTTAAAGGAAGTGGAGCTAATCCAAGCAGCGTTTCTTCCCCAATTTCGCTCTTTTCTTAGAATTTAGAAAAAAAAAAAAAAAGTTATTTTCATAAGAGGATTTTCGATGCCAAGGAGGGAGGCGGAAGCGGGGGAGGGGACCCACTGTGGCCCCGGTGCGGGCCGGGAAGGCTCGGCCTGGAGAGGGGACAGGACGCGAGGGGCTGGAAGAGGAGAAATTTCAGAGGGCAGAGCTCACGGTGCACTTCCCGCCCCCGCGTCCCCCTTCTACCGCTATCGGCCACCGAGCCGTGAATGGGTCACTGAGACAGAGGCCCCAGGCTCCAGATGGGCTGAGCGGGGGGAGGGGTGACACTCCCGGACACTATGTGACCATCCATGAATCACTTCCCCTCTCTGTAAACCAGGGCTGTTGGTTACGCCGGTGGCTCCCCACCGGAAGCCATCCCACCGCCCCCAGGGACATCCGACAATGTCTGGAGACAGTTTTGGGGGTCACAACTGTGTGTGGGGGCTGCTATGGGCATCCAGTGGGTTTGAAGCCAGGCGTACTGCTCAACGCCTACAGTGCCCAGGACAGGCCCCCCAACAAAGTGTCTGGCCCCAAACTTCACAGGTGTCAGGGCTGAAAAACCCCCTGCCGGCTGATCTCAGAGAAGACAGCCGCTTTATGGTGCTAGGATTTCACCCTCAGGAGCACTGCCTCCCAGCTCCACGGCTGAAGGCACGGACCACTTCCCCACAGTCCCTCTTCCGGACCCTGCTCTGCCCCTCCCTGGGACTGCCAGGGTTTAGACCACGGTCACGTCTCCGCCGGTGCCCTCCCGCAACAGCACTGCGTGACTGCCCCGGGACTGACCCCAGGACACAACCGACACAGGTCCCAGAGGCGGGACGGGAGTGTAGGGAGCTACCAGCATGCTTCTGCCCCTCTGACCCCAGCCTCCCAGCGCTTTCTGGCCCAGGGAGATGGGCTGGGCCACTCCCTCCTTTAACGGATGCAGAAACTGAGGCCTGGGCAGAGGCAGGACCTGCCGAGGTCACACAGGGAAGAACTATGGCTAGAACGCATGTCTCAGGGTTTCTGCCCCAGGCTGAAAACCCAGGAGTTCTCGTTTATTCCACCAGGCGGACCACCCTGGGGCCTTCGGGTCGGGTCCACCTTGAAATAACGGCCTCACGTAAGAACAAAAGAGAAATGAGGACGGAGCAGGGTCCCAGAACGTCAGGGCCAACGGGACCTCAGCCCTTTGGGCCACTGCTTCCCAAGCCTGACTACCTTTCAGAATAGCTAAAAAAAACTTCAGAAACACAGATTCCCAGTCCCACCCCCCAGACCTACGGAAAAGAACTGCAGGGAGAGTGCCTTGAAATCTACATTGTTCAGAAGCTGCCCTTGGGGACCATGAGCCAGCTGTCCTTGGATGGGAAGCATTGATCTCCCCGACCCCCTTCATTTTAGGGACCAGAGGTGGACAGGTACGCCTGAGGCTAAGAGCCTTGCCCAAAGTCACGGGAAAAGAGCTGTTTTTCCTCAGCTGCTTATCTTAAATGTCCTCAGTCTCACTCAAAGCAGCAGAAAGACGCTTCATGAATCCAAGATGCGAGTCGGGGACGCAAAAGGGGAGGGATCTGGCTTCCTCCCTCCACTGAGGGGTCCCACCAGAAGTAGAGCTCCCAAAGCATTCTTGGATGCTTTCCCTGCTCCTGGGGAGACAGGACTTCCAGAACACCCCCCAGGAGAATTCCTAAGGGTGCGTGACCAACGCCCCGCCAGGCGGCTCAGTGCCCGGCACGACAAAGCCCAAACCCAAATTCCACAGCACGTTTCACATCAACAGTACAGCAGAGACAGTTCTGATCCCAGGTGGCCAAAGAAGGGCAGACCTTTGCCAGGGAGGGGACACAGGGCGGACAGGCCCCCCCCCCCCAGGGAGGCTTGAGGAGGAGACTGGGTGTGAGGGTGACCTCGGAGCCCCACCCCCTGGGGAGGCTGGGGGCTGATGAATTTAGAGGTGGAGGCATGTGGGCACTCCCTCAACGTGGGGAGTAGGGGGCCACTGGGGAGCTGATGGGGAGAGAGCCCCCAAACAGGGCCAAGCCCATGGGAAGCCGGAGCCCTGGGGCCGCCATTCTTTGAGGCCAGCTAAGGTCAGGGTCCATCTCTGGTTTACGGTTAAATGAGAGGAATTAAAGGGCTATACACACGGTGAGAGGCAGATTGGGGAGTCCACGTACCCCGATGATGGCGTTTAGCTCCGTCATGGTGACCTGCTTGGCACGCTCCACGGCCTGTGCCACCTGCTGCTGGTGCTGCGGGGAACAGGGGGTGCGTGAGATGCGGCTGCCTCCCCGACACAAAGGGCACAGGGAGGGCCGCTCGGGACAGGCGGGGACGCGCCCCCCCCCCCCCTTCACAAAGCAGAAGAGGCCCACTAAACAGGCGGGGCAGGGCATTTTCGCCTTCTTTCACCCCTTTCCAGCGAGCGTGCATTACTCGTGCAAACGTCCCATGAACTGTTTCAAGTTAAAATAGGGATGCGCCCAAAGACGGCCATCGGTCAACCGCCTTCCTCTACCACACATACAAAAAAACTCCCTTCCACGCCTTTGAACAGGAGCTAGACAGGAGATGATATTCCTCGATGATTAGTTTTCTCAGTGTGGGTAACGGCTGTCGTGTAGGAAAACCTTCCCACTCGTGGGCGGCGCAGCTAGGGCACTGAGAGGTTGTCGGGGTCTGTGCAACTTGTGTTCAAGGAGCTCAGAAACAAGTATGTGAGGGGCACCTGGGTGGCTCAGTCGGTTGGGCGTCCGACTTCAGCTCAGGTCATGATCTCGAGGTTCGCGAGTTCGAGCTCCGCGTCGGGCTCTGTGCTGACAGCTCGGAGCCTGGAGCCTGCTGCGGATTCTGGGTCTCCCTTTCTCTGCTCCTCCCCCACTCACGCTCTCTCTCTCTCTCTCTCTCTCTCTCAAAAAGAAATAAAGCTTAAAAAAAAATTTAAAAAAAAAGAACCTTGGAGAATCCCGAACAAAAAATATTAAAAAAAAAAAAAAGAAAAAAGTATGTGACTCTATATACGCTCAATCCCTCTCCAAGTAAAGGGAGGAACAAAAACGTGTCTAGAGAGAAAGGGAACGTGAGAGCGGTGTGCGGGCTCACCGGCTGTGACCCAACACCCCACTCTGGTGCGGGATGCTGAAAACAGGCAACCTATGGGACATCTCTGTGCCTTCCACACGTACAGGTCGCCATGAACCTAAAGCCGCTCTATAAAATCAGGCCTAGTTTAAAAAAGGTTTTCTTGGTACGTTCGTTCCCTTCCACCTTGGGGTAGTACCTGCTTCCTACGCAGCTGTCTACCTCACTGGGCTGCAAGCTTTGAGGACGTCACCCTATCCTGTTTTCACGTAGATTCAATCGTTTACCAGTGGCTACTCTGATTAAGAGACCTAGGAGTCCGGGGGGGGAGTGGAGGTGGTCCCAGCCCCTCGGCGGAGGGGGGGGGGGGAACAGAAGGCAGGGCCTGCCCCAGCTGGAGGGAGCTCTGCTGAACGGAAACAGGCCCCTCTCAGGCAGCTCTCCTGTCTGCCCTGCACCAAGGGGTCTCCTTGGAGACGCTGCCCTCGTGTCACCCACTAGCCCCGTCCAGGCCTCAGGGGGTGGTCCCTTGCAAAGTGTGCTTGGCGGGTAATAGACTGGTCATGCCTCTAGGGAGGACACTCTGTCCTAGAGGCTGGGGTCCCCCTTGGGAACTCATTCCCTTTATAGGATCTGCCCCTTAGCACTATCTGGCCAGGCTTCTTGCTTCTAGATGTTTCCAGGAGTGGGAGGTGGGGCACAGAGAAGCAGTGTCTGGGAATGTCTGTTTGGATCGGGGGGGAGGGGGGCCCGAGAGGCACCCACCGCTAGCCCCATCACAGGCCAGGACCCTCCTCTTTGGTCTCAGGCAGCAGCAAAGAACCCGTTCCACTACAAGAAAGAGCAAATGCTCCCCCTCATGTGCTGGAGAAGTTTCCATAAAGCCCCAGGTTGCCAACTACAGACAGTATGAACGGACAGGGGCAGGGGTCCCTGGACTGCCCTGGAAACACAAGGAGGACACAGTTAAAGGAGGTCTTACCTCTTGTGACAGAAAAGGCATGATCTGTGCTAAAATCGTGTTCAATCTCTTCGCGATCTCTGTCTGCAAAAGAAGAGAGACCGCGTGAAGCCCAGGCGGGTCGATCAAGTCGCTGAAATGTCACACAGGGGGGAAGCGCAAACTCCCCCTCCACCGCTCCCCGAAACCACAGACCCTCCACGCTGTCTCCTCGCCCCCCCCCCACCCGTCCTGCCAAGCTGGCCTCCCGCCAGGAGGCCTTGCTCAAAGTCCACAGCACACAACATGAAGAAACTTCTTCCAACTGCCCCCCCCCCCCCTCAAAAGGCCAGGCTGCCTACATTTTGCAGAGCTCCGATTTCCAATCAGAGGTGGTCTATGTGTTTGGGTCAGAACGCAGTCTGCCTGCTCTGGATAGAAGCCCTAATTAAAGCAGAACGAAACAAGGACCTCCCCCTCCCCCACCGCACTAAAACCTAGAGCAAGACAGGTTCTCTGGCTCTCAGAGCGGGAGGTGACAGGGAGCCCCCAGGGCCACATGTGCCAAAGGGATATGTGGATAAGGGGACCCGCTTCACCCCCCCCCTCCGCTTTTCACTTTGCAGCTCCCCAACCAGAACGATCCCTCCCCACCCCCCCAGTTGTGCTGCCCGGCCGGAAATCCCACCATTAAGGCTTCACTTTTTAGGGTAAGGCACTGCCTTCTCGAAGAACTGCTCAGGAGGTAACTGGCTGGGACCCTGATCCTGCACATGGGCCACTCGTAGGAAGGCTTGACCAGTTCTCTGCTCCACCGCCAACATTCCAGAAAAGCTCCCATTTAGATGAATATCAACCGCTTCTGCCACCCTGCCCTATGTCAGCCCCGGATGAAGAGCGGTTAACAAAAAAAAAACAAAACCAAAAACTTGTGTCACATGGTTAACGGTGACCAGGCAGGAAGGCCGAGCGAGGCCCACTGATAGACGCACACGTCTCGCGATCACTTTTCTCCGCTCGCAACGAATCCTGAGGCCGCCAGGACTGAGGGCCCAGGGCGGGCTGCAAAGCTCTCATCAGCACACTGCAAACCATGACAACAGCCTTTAAAAATCTGTGATCATCTGCATGTCAAACGATTCTCCTTGTGCACTTAAAATAAAAACAACGCTGTCTGAAGGCTTGCAAACAGACCCCTATTCCCGGAGCTCGCACCCCCACCACTAATGAGGATGTCTCTGATTGGCGAATCGGAGACAGGCCACACCCCCGGGAGACCCGAGGGGGCCCAGGGGGCCCCGTGCGACCCTACATCCTGGGGCGCCCGCCACAGACACAGACAGCCTGTCTTCTACACCAGGGATTGCTACACTCTGCCGATCAATCACTCTGATCCTCAGGAACCGGGGCCAGGGTTTCCCACTGTGGGCATTTGGGCGCAACAGTTCTTTGCTGCAGAGGACCGTCCCGGGTGTGTGAGACCCACTGAATGTCAATAGTGGTCCTCGCTTCCAAACTGCAGGGTAGAGAGGCAGTATCCAGTATTCCCCTGGCTGAGACCTATGGGCCTCACCGCTGCATCTGCACATTTGAGTATACACTCCAGTGAAGGTCACTGGACGTCAGACTTTCTCAGCCCCCGTGCCATTGACATTTGACATCTGTTCCGTGCACTGCAGGGTTTTTAGCAGCCACCCTGGGCTTCACCCGCTAAATGTCCGTCATTTATAACGTAAGGCATCTGGGAAGATTGCTGAGTAATTGCTGTATAAATTATTAACCTAAGGAAGTGGGAAGAGTTCTACCCCAAACCAGGACCCTTTCTCATTTCTGTTCTTTTTTCCTCGGTTGATCGTGGGGAAGGGGAAGGAAACAGGAATCAGGGCTGTATGGGGCGGGAGCTCTAGAACAATCAGTCTGCATCTCAGTCCAAACCTGCACAGAGCAACATGGTCACTCAACTGTTACACGCTGATGTGACAAATCAGAATAGAAGGATATATTAAAAACATAAAAGAAACAGAAATAAACTAAACAGGGCGCCCGGGTGACTCAGTTGGTTGAGCGTCCGACTTCGGCTCAGGTCATGATCTCATGGCTTGTGAGTTCAAGCCTCATGTCAGGATCTGTGCCGACAGTTAAGAGCCTGGAGCCTCCTTCAGATTCTGTGTCCCTCTCTCACTCTGACCCTTGCTCGCTCACACTCTGTCTCTCTCTCAAGAATAAAATAAAACATTACAAAATTTTTTTTATGTTTTATTTTATTCTTGAGAGAGAGAAAGAGTGCAAGTGGGGGAGGTGTAGAGAGAGAAGGGGGGAGACACAGAATCCAAAGCAGGCTCCAGGCTCTCAGCTGTCAGCACAGAGCCCGATGTGCGCCTCGAGCTCACAGACGGTGAGATCACGGCCTGAACCAAAGTCAAACGCTTACCCAACTGAGCCACCCAGGTGCCCCAAAATATTTTGGGGGGGAAAAAAGAAAGAAACTAAACAAACCAGGCTCAATGCTTAGGAGTCTTATTGGTCCAAAGCCTCTTACCTCAAATGACTAGCACAGCAGTGCCTGGCACGTAGTAAGTGCTCAATGAACACTCAGCCAGAAGAATCTCAAATAGCCTCCCTGCATATATTTTTCAAGGCTTCCTATTGCAGGGTCCCCGTGGCCGCAGATCAACACGGGCAGGAAGGGCCCGGTGGATGAAATGTTGGCATACAGCTGGGAGGGGAGGTGGGTACGCCCTCCGCCAACAGGATGAGGCAGTGCGGTCGAGCCAGACCAGCTACAAGCCTTCTCGGTGGGTCTCTGGCCGCTGCCCCCACCCCTGAGCCAGGAAGGCAGGCGGCGGGCAGGCTCTGAACCCCCACAGTTACTGTGGTCTATGTGTAGCTACAGCTCTCGGGGGCGGGTGGTTATAAAAGGTTTCCCACCTGCCTACTTCCTCTAGCAAATAGGCCAAGTGTCAGGGTCTTGTGAGTTCAAGGCAAAAAATGAAAAGTAGCTGTCCTTCCCCTTCCCGATACCCTTTAGCAAACATGCGGCCACAGCCTCCCCACAGGTGGGCTCTTCCTTCCTGCAGGGCTCGGTCCGGAGCCTAGCATCCTCTGGTTTTGAGGAAAAGGGACCTGCTGAGAGTTCACATAGCTGTGCCCGGTTCAAGGTTTGGCATCCAGGCCACCAGGTGACCACGGCTCAGAACAAGTTCCCAGTCTCACCCTTCCACCCTACTGGAAGCAGTTCGTGCCTCCTTCACCCCCGTCCCAACACCGCAGGTATCCACCAGGGGCCATCAGAACAACTCCACACAGACAAGGAACCTTCTGGAGGCCTGGGGCATCGGCATTCAGGCCCCGTCCTGCGCCCGAACCCAATGAAGGTCTGGCAGCGCGAGATAGGATTACGCAGGGCAGAGAGGGGAGGGGTGGCCATATACTTGGAGAGCATTTATAGTAAAACAGGGCTTCCCCGTGGCTGGGTCTGGGGTGGGAGGAGAGCACGCTCCTTCCAGCCCCCCTGGTCTCCACCAACAGCAGAAGAGGGACTGAGCCCCACCCATCTCTACGCTGGCCGCCCAACCCCGGGAGTGGGCTCACCACACTGGTGAGTTCACTCAAAGACTGTTTTCAACATTTTTTTTTTTTTTTGAGGGCGGGGATCGCAGGGGGGGAAGCTCCTGGAAATAAAAGCTGGCCGGCCAGAGCCACTCGTAACAACAAGAGTAACAGCTAACACCCACCACCCCAGCTGTTCCCAAGCACGTTCCATGAGTGAGCTCGCAGTAACCCTGTAGAGAAGGCACTTAGAATCACAGTCTCCATGTTTCAGATGGGGAAACTGACGCTCGCTCGGCAGTGAAGAACTTCACTAAACGCCTTCCTACCAAGAAGCCAAATTGTGACATTTTGAGAGAGCCTGGAGAGGTCTCTTTGAAAGAAAAACTACCGTCGGGGTTAATAATTGACAGCATTTCCGATTCGAACAGCTGTTAAAACAGCATTTGGTCCAATTCAAACAAGCCCTAAACATCAGTTCCAAGAAAGGGGGGGAAAAAAAAAGAAAAAATCCAGACATGTGGCTTCAACAATTGGGACAGGTCACAAATCACCAACTGGAACTAGATCACACGTCGGAAAACTCTCGGCGATCCAGAGAATTGTTATCAATAAGGCAGCCGTGGTCCGCGCGAGGCTGGCCCCGGTCCTTCCCTCCGCGCGGGTCCCGCAAAGTCACCGCCTTCTTTGAGCCAGATCCTCAGATACAAACCCGAGAGCAGGTAGGTGCCGGCGGCAGGAAGAAGGCTGCCTTTGGAAAAAGGTGTTTGGGGAGGCTGGTGCGGCCTTTGAACATTGCTTTTCAAGTGTGGTTCAAAGCAGGCAGCTTTGCTGGTGGAAAAACACTCTTCCTCAGAAGGCACTAATCTACCAGACACAGACAGAAGCAGTTCAGAGACAGGTGCACAGAGACCCCGCGAGATGAGGAATCTGCGCTCCCGACTGGGCGCGGGGAGTAACGTCTGCCCCGCGTCTCCGTCGAGACTGTTAGGCTAATAGACGATGGAAAACAAGATACTGGGTGGCAAGGGTAATTTCCCAAGGAGCAAGCTGCTCAGCGTGCCTTGGTGGCTCGCGTCTGCGCGATGATCATCCCCTCATTAAAAGCAGGACCTCCGGGGGCGCCTGGGTGGCGCAGTCGGTTAAGCGTCCGACTTCAGCTCAGGTCACGATCTCGCGGTCCGTGAGTTCGAGCCCCGCGTCGGGCTCTGGGCTGACGGCTCAGAGCCTGGAGCCTGCTTCCGATTCTGTGTCTCCCTCTCTCTCTCTGCCCCTCCCCCCTTCATGCTCTGTCTCTCTCTGTCCCAAAAATAAATAAACGTTGAAAAAAAAAATTAAAAAAAAAAAAAAAAAAGCAGGACCTCCGAACATCTTGCTGTAAACCGAGGGTACCTGAGCATTCTAGAAGGCTGCGTCTCGAACCGCGCTCCCGTATGCACGGCCCTGCTGCTTAACCAGCCTCGGGCCTCAGCCCCCCACGGCACGCTGAACGAGGGGGGCCCCCACCTGCTCTTGCTCCCCACCCCACCGCCTTCCCGCTCCCGGCCTGCGGCATCCAGCCAGCGTTTGGCCCTTTTTCTTTTTTGAAAATGTGGCTGACCGCTCGACACAGCCCACAGCCACGTCCACCTGACCCTCTCCCTGCCATTTATTTTCAAACCGCCTGGTCGTCTGTACCCGTGGGCTTTCAGGTGCTTCATTTTCATCTCAGCCAAATGGGAAACGGGGAGAAGGAGAAATCTGCCACTTTACTTTTTTGTTTTAATTTTTTTTTTTAGCATTTGTTTATTGTTGAGAGACAGAGAGAGACAGAGCGCGAGCAGGGGAGGGGCAGAGAGAGAGGGAGACACAGAATCTGAAACAAGTTCCAGGCTCTGAGCTGTCAGCGCAGAGCCCGATGGGGGGGCTCGAACTCACGAACCGCGAGATCATGACCTGAGCCGTAGTCGGACGCTTAACCGACGGAGCCACCCAGGCGCCCCGAAATCTGCCAGTTTAAAGAACATGTTATGGGGGCGCCATAACATGGTGGCTCAGTCGCTTAAGCGTCCGACTTCGGCTCAGGTCATGATCTCCCGGGTTGTGCGTTCAAGCCCCACAACTCTGTGCTGGCTGCTTGGAGCCTGGAGCCTGCTTCGGGTTCTACGTCTCCCCCTCTCTCTCTGCTCCTCCCTGCTTGCTCTCTCTCTCTTAAAAATAAATAAACATTAAAAAAGGTAAAATAGGGGCGCCTGGGTGGCGCAGTCGGTTAAGCGTCCGACTTCGGCTCAGGTCACGATCTCGCGGTCCGAGAGTTCGAGCCCCGCGTCGGGCTCTGGGCTGATGGCTCGGAGCCTGGAGCCTGTTTCCGATTCTGTGTCTCCCTCTCTCTCTGCCCCTCCCCCGTTCATGCTCTGTCTCTCTCTGTCCCAAAAATAAATAAAAAACGTTGAAAAAAAAAAAAAAAAGGTAAAATAAAGAGCACGTTATGACCCAAAGCCACGCAGCGCTGGTTCTACCCACCCCACCCCCACCCCCCAGCTCTTCTGCCTCCATCTATCTAGCCGTGTGGCTTTGGGCAAATCACTTCTCTCCCCCAGGTTTCAATTTGGTTGTCTACACAACAGTGGCCAAGTGGTATCTTGTAAGATCTAGGCGAGGTCACTTAGTTTTAGCCTGCTAACCATTCCTGAATTGCTCTGTGACATAGCGCTCCTCCATAGAGCTCAGTAAAATGGAGCAGGGCAAGAGTTTAAAGGATGATGAGAGAAGGGACAAGCCACCTCCAGCCACTTGGAGGCGTGGCTGGGCTTTGGGGGGGGGGGTGGGGCTGGACTGCCGCTGGCTGACTCAGTCCCCAGGAGCAGTCCTCACAGCACAAACCATTCAAGAGCAGTGACATCCCACCTGTCAGTGTCAAGCAGCTACTGTGCGAAGGGCTCATCCTGGTGGCCGGACCACAGATTTCTCCTCTAGAAACGTGTGTGTTTGGGGTGGGGACCCGGTCCACCCGGGGGTTCTTGAATTTTAGCCGGGTTTGACCTGGTTCTCGGACTCAAGTCCCGGGGTGTTCAAAGTGAATCTGCTTCATCTTGAATTAAAATCAGAGGGGCACAAGGGGAAGTTGGGGGCTGTGCAGAAGAGGGAGGGTGCAGCAGCCGGGCACCACAAACACGAAGCAACCAAATGCTGGAAGGTTCTGGAACAATGCGCTGGAGTAATTTTAACTCAAAATATCCCATTGCTTTTCCCAGGCAATTCTAAATTGATAGGCCCTCAATTATTGGACTGTACCAAGAAATTCCTTGCCAGGCAGTTTCTGCTCAGATCGAGCTTGGAGAGAACTCAGATAAAGCAAGTGGGTGTTTTATCACCAGCGGGAAGGATGTCCAGGCACGAAGCGGGGTGAGACCTCCAGCACAAGCCGGCGTGGGGAGCCCTGGCCCCACAGGCTCTAGGGGAAAACAGCACCACCACCCCCCCTTTAAGAAGGGGGGCAAATAAATGATCCACTTAGCAGCTGAGGGAGATAATGACCCCTGCTTCTGGAGGGGCTGGCAGGGTTTACATCACAGATCACTCAATGATAGGTGAGCCTCCTTAAAGGCCCTTTTAGCACTGACATATTGATCAAATTATATATAACTACAATGCCATTAAATATTTATGCCTTCCGAGGAAGCCTGCTGAATTCTTTATGCCGGGAGGGCTTGGTACAAGAAAAGGCCCAGCCTGGTGTGACCCTGACGATCTGTCCCCCGAGGGAGGGAACAGGACGCTGGCTGGGGCCGGCTTATGCCAGACACTGTGTGTGCTAGTCCCCGTGTCCTTCACACAGAGAAGGACGGCAGCGAAGATCAGTACCCTCGCCTTCATCCAGCTAAGCCCCACGGAAGGGAAGAGTCTGGGGTGCCCGGGGTTGTGACAGGACCCTCCCCGTGCTCCCCGAGAAGGAATCCCGCCTTCCTTTTCTCTGCCTGCTAGAAATCTCCGGCGTTTCCTTCGGGAGTCTAGGGAGTGAGCGGATCAGGAACAGTGAGCTGAGTGAGGAAGGGGAAAGAGTGTGTGTGGGGACTGGGGGAGAGGACGCACCTAGGCTACTGGCCCTGGAAAGAGTTGGCAAGGCGAAGGCTAGGGACTTGCGCTCCAGCCCCAGGCCTGTCCTGCACTCGGGCTTCAGTTTCCATTGCACGAAGGAGGCAGATTTGGGCCCGGTATAAGAAGGAGAGCTCTCAAAAATGAATCAGGCGCTGCGTGTGGGTGAGCGCTCCGTCCTTAGGAGCATTCAACGGCGACTCAACAGGGACACAGGGTTAGACGCCACTCCATGGGAGTAACCTGGGCCTAGGTGACAGCCAAGTCCCTCCCCGGCTCTAAGACTCTATGACTTTCATTTCTCAGACTCTCAATCTCCATCCACCGGGCTTCCTGTTAACAAGATCCAATAATCTTTAAATATTTGTTCACTTTAATTTCTTGGTTCCCAAACACATTAAACTCTGCTTGCCTCCCACCCCCACTCCAGGGGATGGCCCTCAAAGAGCTTGCTTGTGTAGACAGAACAGGGAAAGCCTTTTCAGATTAGACCTTCCCCCAACACTGCCCATTCATCCCAGGCGCCACTACCCACCCCCCCCCCCATCCCTTGGGCCCTCCATCCCCTCCCTCCCCTCAGATAACCCTCTGCCTCCCTCCCCCACCTTCCCAGACTCCATTGGCCAACTCCCGCCAGGAGGAAAAATTCTCAATTCAGCCCTGTGGGGTTGCCATGGCAACCCCCAGCCACCTAATCCCCCTTAGAACATTATGCAAATCTCCCCTTGCCCCTCAACAGGCTGTAAAAGTCACATTACCCTTGCAGAGGCAGCTCGTTAAATTTTGGGGGTCTCCCCTTAAGGTCAGCACTACAAACGAAACACTGGCTAGGACTTTTTAAGGACAGAGGCTGGCTGGCAAATCTGGGTGGCAGGAAAGGAAAATGAGGTGTGGGGGGTGGCGGGGGGGGGGGGGACAGGCTGACTGTGGGCAGACACAGAGCCCCATTCTCTCCACCCACCACTGAGTTCACCACCAACAAGCTGGTGCCTTCTTAGATTAAAGGGGTCAGAGGGTCCTCTCTCCCTAGACAAGGATGGCAGGAGGGGCGGCATTTCATAGGCCATAAAAATCACAGTCGGTTATTCAGCAACTTGTTTATGGATCAGTTCCCTCCCAAATCACCACCACGTTCAACATCTCATTTTACAGATAAGGAAAATGAGGCCCAGAGAGGGCAAAGAGCCGCCCTGGGTCACAAAGCGAGACGGTGGCGACCAACTCTCCCTGCTCTGCAATCGAGAATCCTTCCCCCTACACCAAGGGTTCACAACCAGGGGCAACTGTGCTCCCCGGGGGGCGGGGGGGGGGGGGGGGGGGGCTTTGGCAATGTCTGGGGACAGGGGTGTCACAACTGGAGAGGCGCTACTGACAGCTAGTGGGTAGGGGCCAGGGAGGCTGCTGATCTTGGGAAACACAGGACAGCCTCACCCCAAAGAATTATCCAGCCTCAAATGTCAAGAATGCCCAGACCGAGCCACCCTGATCTACACGTGGCTGCACACGTTTCACTGGATTCTTCAGAGGCGTTGTCTGGGGCCTTCCCAGCCCCGGAATCAAAGTCTGGAAGTACATACGGGTGGGTCTTGGGGGGGGCCATGCAGGGAGACCACAGAAGACCACGCCTCAATACAGCCTGTGGGAAGAGTCATTGGTTCCTGATTGAAAACAGACCTTAGTTTCTCGTTCTGAACCTGCCTCTGGTCCACCTGAGACCACGAGCCAGTCACTTAACCTCCCCAGACGGCAGTGTTCCAGTCAGTGCTCCTGTCAGGGAGGGCTCGGAACACCTACGCTGCTATGCTGTGGGGCGGGGCCTGTGGGGCCAACAAGCAGCAAATGGGAAGGGGCCCTGGAATGTTCCACCCCATCCACAACCCCACGACTCTTGTCCTCGCTCTTTGAGGCCTTGGCAACGCCGGGGACTCCGTCCCATTGGGAGAATACATCGCTGAGGCCTTCCTACGTGCAAGAGACTATACCAAGCAATCAAGAGGCATCATCTTATGTGATCCTTGTAACGCTCCCTATGACCGCACGGTCCACCAGATGAAGCCACGAGCCACGGGGGGCTAGTGAACGTTAAGGAAAACGCAACGTAAAACTCAGATTCTCACAGCAGCCACATTTCAAGGGCTCCATAAACACGTGCGGCTGCTGGCTACCATACTGGACGGTGAGCTAGACCTTTCCGCCGTTGCAGAAAGTTCTACCGGACGGCACTGCTCTAGCAGGTAGGTGTTAATATTCTCCCCCGCATCAACTGAAGTTCACAGGAAGTCTACGTAGTCAGCCCCAGGTCGCACAGCCAGTTAAGTCCCGACACGGGACTCAAACCCAAGGTTCTCTGGCCTCCAAGCCTGTCCCTCGGCCACCAGGACTGAGCCCTCCCAGCTCCTGATGCTCTGCACCTGACCGGCCAGGATGCCCCTCTGAAAACCAGTGGCTTCTGACGGAGCAACTCTGAGCCCTGTGGCACGGAGGGGCCAGTAAAAAGTCTCATCAGGGACCTGCCCCGCTCCCCACCGGTGGGGCTGGGCAGGGGGGGAGTGAGGGAGAGCCGCATGGAGGCCCCTTGAGAAGGGAGGTCAGACCCAGGTGGGAGAATAGAGAAACTCCAACAGGCCACGAAGAGAGAATTATCTAGACCGCACCCCCACCCGCCCCCTTTATAAGTTCCTACAGGCTGGATACTGCATGCATGTATCGGGGGACACGGAGGCCAGGAGGCCAGCATCGAGCCGACGGTGAGAGGACTCTGGCAGGGGCGGGGCTGCTCTCTGGGGGCGCTGCTGCTTCTCTCCCCACTTCAGGCTGGCTTCGCGAAGATTCCTTGTTCCTCTGGGATGAAGTGCGAGGGCCTCAGGGCTCCAACTGCCAACCTCAACCCCCGCAGAGCCTCCCCCCCCACCCACCCCCCCCAGGATGTCTGCCCTGAGGCAAAGCCAGGTAAGATCGCAAGATGGCAGCCCTCTCCTGGGGTGGGGGAGCTCAGAGGAAGGGGCCCCTTCCAGGAAAAGCAATGGGGAAGGGTGGAGGGAGAAGGGAGAGCTCTCCTGGACCCATCAGTCCTGGCCGACTCACGGCCTCCACCTACTGGATCTCAGGCTTGCTCTGTTTCCATGGGGGCCACTGAGCCTCTCAGTCTAGACCGTCTGGGATCACCTGTGGCTTCTCCACCGCCCCCTGCGTCTGCCCTACCTCTTCCTGGGCAAGAAGTCTGATAGTTCCTGTCCCCCACCCTGGCCTCACCCACTAGTCCCCCCCCCCCCAGACTGCTCTGCTTCTCCCAGCACCGATCGCCACTGATTCACAAAGCACACCCCCGACAGGACAACCGGTTTCAGACTCCGGGCTCTCGGCTCTCCCGAGACGCGTATCTGGGGACCGAGTAGCAGGCCCCCTCCTCCAACCTTCGGGTCACAGACTGCCTGGGTGGTGGTGGAGGAGTCTAGAACCAAAGCCTTCTCGACCAGTTTAGGAAGAGTCCCCCTCCCATGCCCCCAAGGTGCTCTTGGCATTCCCAGTGCTACAGGACTGGGAGAAGGATTCCTGCTCCTTGGAGTCTCCCGTATGAAGGAACAGGTAGCTTTCCTGGGCACACTAAGAAGGAACTTCCTCTGTTGGGCTAGTCTAGTTTTCAATCGGAATTACAACGGCTACAACAATCGCAACAAACAGCTGAAAAGCTGCGCACGATGGTTACCAAGGATTTAAAAGGACAGCAGGACAAAGTCCTGGCATCTGGAAGATTCCATGCCCAGAGAGACAGCCAGGGCATGCCGAACTTGCCAATCTACCCCCAAGCCACTGACCCTCGCGCTTCCTTCTCATAATCCCAATTCAGCCTGGTTTCCCTTCTCTTCCCCCTTCCTACCCACCCTCCCCCCCGTATCTCTGCTCCATCATCTCCCCTCCCAGCTATCTCTTTCCTCACCACCTCCTTTCTTCCCTTTTCACGTTTAAACTGTCCACCGTACAAGGTGAAAAACAAACAAAACAAAACACTTGAGCTAGATTAAAGACGCTTTAAGATAAAAAAAAAAAAACTCACGACGCGTCTCCGTTCCTTCCTCCAATCACAACTTTGCAGCCAAAAGACGTCTCTCTCAGAAGCTGGAGAAAACCTGTATCCTTCCCAGAAAGTCCATAATGCTCTCAGGGTCAGGGACAACCCCCAACTGGAAGGTTACCCTCTGTGAGTCTCCCCTCCCCCAAAACGTGGCCCAGCACCACGCAGGGCTCAAGGGGCCTCAGTGAATACAAAATGGTCCTACCCCTTGGGGAACTCCTGGCGTCATCCTTCCACACACACAGCCAGCCCCTGCCCCTGCCGCCCCGTCCAGTTTATGAACACAGCCCCTCTAGTGCCCTGGATGTATACAGGTCATTTTCACACCCCGCACTCTGAGGCTTCTGTCCTGCCGTTTGTTTGTCCGACGCCCAAATGCCTGTCATTTTAGGTTCCTAAGATGAAAATGTCTTCGCTGCTTTGTAAACAATCAAGTGCTACGGAAACACCAGAAGTCGATGTTATCATAATTATGATATGTGGAAGAACAAAATTTTCAAAGTCTGTCCTCCATAAAGGTCTTCTCCTGAGGTTACTTAGTGGTGGTGGCGGCAGCTGCCCCAGGCCCCCAGACCCCGGTCTGTGTCCCTCACTCGGTGGGTGGAAAGGAAGAGGCCCCCTTTCGACGCAAAAGCCAAGTCCGTCCACGCTCCCAGCCCTGGTCGCTCCCAAGCTCTCTTTTCACCCTTCAAAGGATGCCATTGGTGAAGGGGAGCTTTGGTGACAGCGGGGACAGGGGAACCTCTTCCCGAAGGGTTGTGTTGCTTCTTCAGAGTCGGCTGGGGTGAAGGGGAGGGAGGTGTTTGTTCTCAGGCAAATCTCCAGGGCTGAGTTAAAGGGTCTCCTGGCTCATAAGCCCCTAAACCCCGCATGAACCTCCACTTGAGAATAAGACCCTCCCCTCCCCACCCTCATGCTTTCCAGAGGCCCCCCCCCCTGCACAGTGAACAGCCTCCGGAACCTCAGCTGAAAGGGCCTCCGAGGTCCCAGGTCCGGGATCTGCCTCTCCAGTAAGTGGAGCCCTCCCCCTCAGTCCCCACAAAGGTGGCCTTAGCCTAAACATTCAGCTAAACATTCAGTGACAGCTGGGCCCCACCCTCAGGCTGACTACAAACAAAAGAACTCCACAACAACACTGGGTGAGAACAGCCCTCCCATCCATTCCGCCAGAAACTCCAGAAAGGCCAAGTCCTAAGAAGCTCCCCCCGCCACCCGCCCCCGCCGGGGGGGGGGGGGGGGTGCTCCTGTCTGCAGTGGATGAGGGCTTACATCAACCAGCCCACCCTACAGTCCTTACTTAGGCTCAGGCAGGAAATCCCCCCCTGCCCTAAGTTTCTCCCCGGCCCCCACCGGAGGGGGAACACTTTACCGTGTTAAGGCGAGAGCCAGAAAAGAAAAAGCCGGGAGAGAAAAGCAAGAGAGTGAGAGAGAGCGAGAAAGCAAGCATCTTGGCCCGGGAGTCGCAGAGAGCATTTGTTGAAAACAAGATATTGTCCCTTTAAGCATATAAAAACAAGGCCCTTGAGCACGCAGTTCTCACTCTGGTACACAATTATGGGTGCTTTCAGCTGTCTAGCACTACTTCAAGTGCTCTCTTAAACCAGACTGTCAATGGCATGTTGAAAGCTATTTTGCTGGCTGCTATCATTAATAGCAAAGTGGAGAGAGCTGGCTGATGAGAATTAAATATGGGGGAGGGGCGGGTCAGAACCAGTCATTACAGAATTACCAACACGAGCAAGGAGGCAATGCCACTTTGGGGAAGAAAGTTCAAACCGGCATGTGGGGGTGGAGAAGGAGGCACCGGGAGGCCCTCCCGCTCCCTCCGCCAGCCGCCAGCGCAGGGCGTCCCCATCCCCCACCCCCCCCACCGCCGCCCGGGGGGGGGGGGGGGGGGGGGGCGGATGGCCGCGGGCCAGCCCCGCAGAGCCATATGGGGACAGAGGGAGCCACGGAGTCGGGAGTGTGAGAGCAGAGAGGCCTTGGAGATCACTTTGCTGCAAAATGTCACCACCTCGCCTGGCTCCCCAAGTGGAGCCCCGCCCCCCCCCCCCCCCCCACCATTCCAGCTTGTGGATGGTGCTTCCGATTGCCTTTCCAAGAGCGGTTGCCACCCAGATTGAGGAGCAGCGTCCTCCCCCTCCTCCCCCCAGGCTGGCTTTCTGCTGGCTTCTGCCTCATAAACCCCTGCCCTCCCTCTAAGTCTCGGCTCAGGTAACAGCCCTTCGGTGTAGTCTTCTGTGCAACCCCCCCATCCCCCTTCCCCTCCCCCTTTCCGGGGAAGCATACGCTGTTCTGTCCTGGGTACTCCTCCTGTGACACTGGGGCCGTATTAGCACTTACCTCACTGCACTGCCATGACTTATTTAGATGCCAACTCCCCAGCGGAGGGAATGGTGTCTGATTCGGCTGTGTAACCAGCCCCGGCCCACACCCAGCACATCCCAGGCCCCTAATAACCGTTTTGGAACGGCTCCAACCCCCTCATCTTACTGATGAAGAAACTGGATGCCGAGAGCCGTAGGAGGAAGCCTGCAGAGCTGGTAGCCAACCCACAATTAAAACCCTCACTTCCTACTCCCAGAGCTCAGGGAACCAGAATCCCACCCTCTGATGACCCCAGTAATTCTGAGTAAAGGTAAACCAGCGTGTTTGCTGAGCACCTGTTACATGCCAAGTGCCCGGAAGAGACCCCAGCAGAGGGGCTTCCTCCGTGGCCACCAAAAAAGGAGATGACGAAGTGTGAGAAAGGGCGCCATGCAGGCCAGATCGCAGGCTTTCGGGAAACCCCACGGAGGTTTGGCCTTGACTACCTTTTGGTCCCAAGTGTCCCAGGATTTTGTGCAAACGGACAGGGATAGGAAAGCAGTTTCCCATGCAGGAGGGAAAAGGGAGCTCACTCCTACAGCGGAACGGAAACCGAGGGCCTCTGACACAGACCAGACCCTCTCTATACTAAGTGGAGGAGGAGGAACCCAAGGAGAAAAAGAGCTCCGTGCCCTCCGGGGGCCCCTGGTCCAGAAGAGTTCATGGAAAGAAGGAAGAGTCAGGCTCAGTTTCCTCGGATGAGCCGAGGCCATCCCAGTGATCAAGCGTATGAGAAGCAAGAGAGCACACGAATCTCACTCCATATAGCAACAGCAGCAGTGAAGAACGGGGGTCCAGAGAAGGCTAGGTTGGAAGGCAGTCTGGGGCGGGAGCTCCTCGCAGGTGCACAGGACAGGGGGCAGGGGGCTTTGAGCTCGGCAGACCCCCAAAGCTGACCATGGCAGGCCCTCAGCGCAGTGAGAGGAGCTAAGTGACTGGAGAAAGACTCTCCTCAGCAAGAGGGACCAGCCGGGAAAGGTGAGGTGGAAACCAGGGCCTAGGAGGAGTGCTTGGATGCCAGCAACCACCCCCCCCCCCCCCCCCCCCCCCCACTCCGGAACTCTTCTTAGCTCAACCCAGACGCACCCCACAAACAGGCACTCCTGGGCAGGGTCTTTGTAACCTCGCCACCTGCTGGCTCCCTCTGGCCACCCGGCCTTCAACACTGATGGTCCCCAAACTTCAACTTGTACCTGGACATCTTCCAGCCAAGCCCCTAATTACTTAGGTGATGAGAGGGGAGGGGACAAACGGAGATCTCCCATCTCCTTCTTCAGCCCCGCGTTCCCGGCCCGTGGCGGCCGTGGCTTTCTGTATCCTTGGGTAAAAAGGTCACAGGCCTTACCACTTTACCTCACCCGTGCACCTGACCTCTGGGGTCGCTAGTTCCGCACTGGGTTTATTATTACGCACATCAAATCATTAGATGTGCAAATAGCTGGCAATTCAGAAGAGGACGGTGGGCAAAAAGCATCCACCTGATATGGTTATACAACCCGAAATGGGGTACTTTGTACTTTGGTATAGCCGGGTTCGCAGGCGTCGCCTTAGCCTCTTGACATAATGCAGAAAGCGGCAATGACAATTAAAGCCACAGAGTGCTATCGGTTAGTAAACAAATACACCTCACCTCTGGAGTCTTGCTAAACAGAGACCTGGGCTCTGGACAAAAGGTTGCATTAGCAGCCCCAGCACTAATGCGGGACTGGGTAACTGGGTATCTCAGCTCCCCTCCCTGGCCTCAGTTTCCTCATCTGCAACCTGGAATGGTTTGCATAAGAAGCCAGAGGGCTCCCCCCATTCCAGGATGCCAAGAGAAACTTGGAGGAAGGGTTGCTCCTCTGGGTTTATAGAAAAAGGGTGACCATAAAAAGGGTTGGCATAGCGCTGCCCCAAAGTCCAAATGTCTCGAGTTCTCTTTTGAAACCTCAGTGCTCACCGGGGGAGGGTGAAGACGGCCTGACCCAGCTTCTCGTGCCTCAAACCCCACAGCCAACAGGTGCTCTGGGGCGCTCCTTTCGAAGCTGGCTTTGTTGGCACTGGAGAGCCTCGGCAGGGACAGGACAGGAATCAATGAGCTGGCCAGCCCTCATCGCCTCCCTGGCCTCCCTGAATCACCCTTGACATTCTGCCTGGAAGCAGGGGCTTAGAGGAGGTGGGTGACCCCTTGAAAGCTCAGGCCAGGCCCGTGATTCTGTAATCTTTGCTTTGCCATAATTAGGGAGGTAGGCAGAGGCGTAGGAGGAGAAACCATTTATTACTTCTGTGGGATTTGACAGCTTGAAAGAAGAACGAGAAGGATACAGGGAAACAGCCAGCAGGAGCCAGCCACAGTGAGCTTAACCTCTCGGTAAAATAAAAAACGGGCTGGACGCACCCGAGGTTCCCAACTAATAGGCATTTCCCCAGAGACAGCAAAGAAGACCTTTTTTAAAAAAAAAAAAAAAAAAAAAAAAAAGCGGTGGCGGTGGTGGTGGCGGTGAAGGGGGGGCGGGGTGCATGTGAGCGAGCAGGCGGAGGACCCCCACGCTTTCCAAAGTGCCAGCTCTGGAGATCACCTATTACATAAAGGTACAGACAGTCCCCACCCCCACCCCTGAGCTTAAAGACGAAGAATCCAGCCTGTTTGTTCCAGGCAGATGTAATCACACGTACAGTCAAGTCTAGAGGGCAGGACACTGCATGAATAATTCAAGCGCTCCAGTCACTTGATGGTGTGTGCAGATAAAACACCAGTCAACCGCTAAACAGGTCAGCTGATAAACTTGTTTGCTCAGGCCTAACCACCATCCGCCAAATGCACCCGAGACCCACACTACAATTAGTGGCTGGGTTTTCTTCTGCAGAACCCCGGCAAGCCTAGGGAGTGGCCAGCCCCATTAGGTCAGGGTTGCAGGTTAGTTTCTTCACCTCCCTGCCTCTTTGTTCCTCCACAGCCTCCGGGCGATTTCACCCAACTCCAGAGATTGCCATAAACCCAGCGAAGGCACCAGAAGGCACCACTCATTCGTGCTGGGAAAGCCAAGGGGAGCTGGCTGTAGGGCAGAGGTGACTGGCAGGCAGGGTGAAGCACCCATTTCGAGAATCCAGAGGCCTGGGCTGGAGTCCCAGCCCTGCGCCACAGGCCTCCCCGAAGCCTCAGTTTCCCCGCCCGTACAAAGGGTGCAAACGCTCCGTCTGCCTGCCTCTCGCAGCTGAGAGGATTAAATGGGACCGTGTTGCCAAACCTCAGGCATTCTCCCCCTGAGAACCCTGTCTGGGGAATAGCCAGAAGTCCCAGATGCACACAGCTGCTCTTTGTGCAAACCCCACCACCACATGCGTTAAGGCGGTTAACTCTTCCTGAGTTCAGAGTCTCCCCAGGACTCCGGGAACACCTTTGCTCCACCAGCCAAGGTGGACCCGTGCCAAAGAACCAACCACTCACAGACACGGGGAACACCACCCATGCAGACCTCAACATGCAACGACATATTACGCCTTAATTATGAAGCTCTTAGAATAACTGCTGCTATAAATTTTAAACCTGGGTGCAATTACCCTCTTTAAACACACCCAAGATACTAAGCACCGAGGGAAAAAAAAAGAAAAAAAAGAAAAAAGAGGAGGTGGAGAAAGGGAGAAGGTGGCACCTTGCCTAACACCCCAAGGGTCCCTGAACACCCGAGGTCCACTCCACGCGTTCAGTCCCACCTAAAGTTGGGCAGCACCTGCCTCCAGTCCATTCTGCCGAAGAGAAACATCTCAATATACAAAGCCGTGGCTGCTTGTGATTTCTGTGGGTTAAGAAGTGAAAACTTGGTAGCCTTCCTATGCTAATCCCTCAGGAAGCCACAAACTGGCTTCCCACATCGCCCAGTAAACTCAGGCCCCTTTCCGGCTGCCCTTCACCCAACACTGGGGCTCCTCCAGGACAGAAAGGAAACCACAGATTCAAAAGGCTTTATAGGAAGCCACCGGAGCAGGCCGCAAGGGACAGGCATTTCAGGGTCACCTGCCCTTCCCACCTGCCCCAGACCCTGCCCCCTTCAAGAGCAGATTTTAAACCCCCGTCAACGACTGTTCATTTAGGGCAGCAAATCCATTCAAGTCACGGTCACCAAAGGCTAGAATGAGTCAACAGTCTTCTGAGATTTCAAGAACACCAATTGTTAAAAAGAACAACCGGCCTGCGCCATTTATTCGTGCCAAGTCACTTCTAATCGCTGGCCAAGCCAAATTACAGACAGCCTCTCCTTGGAACACAAATACACAAACAGGCCTCTCCCACAGCCCAGCCTAGCACCCGGGACTAGTTACCGATATGCACTGAGATAAAGGCTGTTTGTATTTGCTCGGTTTGAGGTATAGTGTTATTAGGAGAGTGACAATACGAGGTAGTTTACATATCCATTAAACAACACCACACTAGCTAAACTGGTTTGACTTCAGGATTTCAAAGCTGAGCCCAACTACCAGCCACCTCCGAGGTCCTGGCGAGGCAGCCCTGGGCAAGTTACTTCACCTCTTTCCTTCTCTGTAAAATGGGGACCCAGGCTGCCTTCAAACGAAGATTGAGAGGAGAAAGCTGCCTCGCAAACGTAAGACATGAGGGCTATATTTCATCCTGGCTTCGTATTTTTAAGCAGTTAGTGGCTTGTTCCCTTAAATTTTGACAGCTCAGCCTGGCTTTAAAGACTCTTGAAATTTAATCTTATCAAGGCAGAACATCAAATTGTTACGCGCAGGCACACACGCGCACACGCGCGCGCGCGCGCGCACACACACACACACACACACACACCCCTCCTGCATTTCCCCTTGAGAATTTTATATTAAAACACTTAAAAGCAGCCAGCTAGCCCCCTCTGGGTTTCAGGAGTTTGTAAAGCAGATCCTGAAGGCACAACGTTTCCTCCGCTCCTTTATACCAAGATCCAAGACCAGGGCTAATTTCACAAGCTCAGGTGCCAAAAACTCATGCCCAAGAAATCAGCAACGCCTCAGACCCTGCATTTCAGAGACCGGATCCACGTGCTCTTCAAGGAGAAGGAGGGGGAACAGAAGACGAGGCTCCTTTTCAAAGGGCAGGGGCCATAAGAAACCCATTTGTTAGGTTTTTAACCGCTAGGTAGATTTCGAGAAGAAAAGCACTTACCTGCTTGTGCATTTCGATGTTCAAGCCATAGGACATCTCATAGTACTAAAAGCAAAAAGAATTGCCATTAACAGGCAACCCCCAGTCATCTGTTCACTTTCCAAAATCAGCTTTGGGGCCAGGTTTCTGGCCAAATCACACTTTTAGGATACATCTGCTAACGAAGTTCAAATCGAACCCCAAAGCCCGCTGTAGGGGGGTTGAAGGGCTGACCAGGGGTGAATGTGGCTCTCATCTCTACAGAACATTATCGATGCAGCAGTAAGAGAAGCTGGGCCCTCCCTCCCTTCCACAAGCACCTCGTGGGCCATATATCCTGTTTATACAAGGTTCGGGTTCAACAGGGAATCGTGTGTACGCTGGGCCCCTCTTGTCCTCTGAGAGTTATTTAGCAATGTGTCAAAGGCCTCTTATGTGGAAAGCAGTGCAGGGAGGGCGCTTAAGTGCCTCCCATGTCCTCTCAACAAACAGAAGATGGAAACTCAGGGCAACAGACACTGGGAAAGGGAAGAGAGTCTACCCTACTGCGCCAAGGCTGACGAGGCTGGGGTATCCCTGCTGAGGGAGGGGAGTGGAGGCAGAGAGCTTTGAAAGGCTCCTCCGCTCTCACAAAACCCTGGGGAACGAAGGGGGGGGGGCGTGCAGGGGATAGGCGGAGAGGGCTCCTGTCCCACTCTGGCTAGATCCCAGGGCTGCAAGGCAGCAAAGTTTCCCAACACTCCCCGGAGGTCCCTAACAGAGATGTTATCCCACCCAGACGTGAGCCGATCCAGTCCTATCTTACTAGCCAAGACAGGGGCCACCAGTCCCTCTGGGAAACCTTCAGGCCACAAACTAAAGGGGCACGAAGGTAGCGCAAAAGCGCCCCGCCTGGATTTGGGTTTCCCTTTCGGCCCCTCCTCTCACCCACCCTCCTCCAAGTGGCCCGGGCTAAGGGGGCGGGGGGCGGGGGGGGGGCAGTGGCGGGTCGGGGGCACACTCGGATAACCCCGGCTCCCAGGGCTGCCCGGCGGCTGGCCGCGGCGGGCCGGGGACTCGGCTGCAGGGTCCCCCAGACCCCCGCCCCGGGCCCGCCCTGGCCCCGGCCCGCGGCCGCCTCTCACCATCACGTAATGGCGCTGCATCTCGGTCTTCTCGTTCGCCAGCTTGTCGTACTCCACTTTGAGGCTGCGAGGGCAGGAGGAGCCGGCTCAGGCCCGGGGCCCGCACTGCCTCCTCCGAGGCCCCAACGTCAGGGCCTCTGAGAACCGCTTTGCCACTTCCTGAACGCCCCCCCCCCCGCCCCTTGGGGGACCCCTGTCACCCCGCAGCCCCGGGGCGGAGGGGGTTCGGGTCCTCGCCGCGGGGGAGGGAGAGACACAATTTGAAACTTCCGCGGCCGAGCGCGTGGACTGCTCAGGGTCGCGGGGGCCGGGGCGGGGGGAGGGAGGGGGGTGGAGAACCCGGCTCGCGACCCCCGGAGCGGGCCCGCCGCGACCCCGACCCTCACCCCGCCGGCGGCCCAGGGTGCCGGGAGGCTGCGGGCAGCCAAGGGTTAAGGCGCCGCGCTCGGAAAGGGGAAACAAAAGGCGGAGGCCCCGGCTGCCCCGCCGCCCCGGGTCAGGAGCCCCCTCCGTCCCCGCGGGGGGTGGCAGGAGCCGCGGCGGGGACGCCCCTTCCCGCCGGCCCCGGGGAGGCCCCCACCGGCCTTACCTGTGATATTGAGCTTGCAGGAACTGGAATTCGTCTTTGATCCTGTCACAAGACTCAGCCACCGTGAATTTAAATCCCGGCTGCCCGGGTTGATGGGGAGCCTGGAGCCCGCGAGGACGAGACAGGGGAGGGGGCGGGGGCGTCAGACTGGGCTCCGGGCGGCCCCAGCCCCTCCGCGGCTTCCCCCGGCTCCCCCCGCCCAACCCGGGAGGCCACCCTCACAGCCCAGAGCCTTCCCAGCAAGTTTCTCAGCCGCCCGACGGGGTGGGGTGGGGGGGCGCCCCAATCCTTCCCCATTGGCGGCGGGGCTCATCCCTTGCACGAAGGGGCTCCCTTCCCAAGTAAGACCGGCACTGGAACATAGCCGGGTGAGTTGGGAGATTGGGGAGAGGGAGCGGGGGAGGAGGGGGGCAGCGTGAAAACAAACAGTTCCGCTGGAACACAGGCAACCCCCCAACGCCACTCGGGCGGAATTAACCTCCTCTCTCCACGGCGCCCCCCCATCCCCATCCCCTTTGTGTGAGCGCGCGCGCGCGCGCACTCACACACACACACACACACACACACACACACACGCACACACCATAAAGGTAGCAACAAGCAAAATGGAGGTGCCAGATAAACTGCCTCGTTTACCCTGCCATGATAGATGCTTAAATAAACCGAGTTGCAATTACTCACCGGATGTCTGCCTTGCGGATACATGGCAGGGAGGGGTCGTGATTCCGAGAGCGTGGAAGCGCCGAGAGCTCGGGCCGGGGAGGTGCGGGGGAGGGGGGAGCCAAGCCCGAGCGGGGGGCGGCCGGGAAACCGAGTGCTCGCCCCCGGCCCCCCCAGCCCGCTCTCGCAGCGAAATCCCAGAGTCGGGCGCCCGCCCCAAGTGGAGACAAAGAGCTGCGGAGCAGGCGGCAAAGTCGTCGGCGGGCGCCGAGGCCGGGCGGCGGACGCGGGCTTTGTGCGCCTAGGGCTCGGCGGTCTGCGGCCGGCCGCCTTCCCCCCGCTGCGTGGAGCGCGTCAGGGCCGGGGACAGCGCGGACATCGTCGTCTCCCCGGTGGCTCCGGCGCGGGGTCCCGAGGCCGGGGTCTCCTCCTGGGGCGACTGCGGACCCCCTCCGGATCACTCGGCGAGTCGCGCCGTGAGGGGGGCGCGCCGAGGCAGCCCCAGCATCCGGGGCGCGCGGGTCCGATCCCAGAGGCGGCGCTCGGGGAGAAGAGGAAGGAGGCTAGCACCCAGGTGGCGGCTGGGGGCCGCAGGAGCGCCGGAGGGTGAGGGCGGGAGCCCGGCGCGGGCGCTTAGACGCCCCCCCTCGGAGAGGAGAGCCTGCTGTTCCGTCTGCTACTGCCGCCGCCGCCGCCGCCGCTGCAAGCCCTTCCCAGGGCCGAGGAGGAAACTCCAGGCTCAGTAGGTGCAAATCAGCTGCCCTGGCATCCTAACTCCAGCGGGCACAGGAAGCCTCCGCAAAGGGGTCCTCGCTGCTCCCAGCTTGAGCGCCGCGTCCCCAGCGAGAAGCGCTCGGCGCCGCCACCGCCGCCTCGGAGCGCACAGGCAGGAGAGAGCGCAGCCCGAGACCGGGGAGCTCTGCGGCTTCCTTCCTTCCCCTCGGCCTGGCTCTTCTCTCCGCGCCCGAAAAACCCCCCAACACACACACCCCAAACACACACACACACACACGCACACACACACACACGCACACACACCCAAAAAAGTGCCCGGGACCTGCGGATACCACACACAGACAGGCGAGGGGGACGAGCACGAGGTCTGAACTGCCGCGAGAGCAGTTCCAAATAGGGACTGAAAAGTAACAAAATAATGTGGCAGCTTCGCCCGGTGCTGGCCAATGGGAGTGCGGGGCCCCCACGTGGGGCTACCGGACTCGGCCTGCGACTGGGCGCCGCCGGGCGCGACGTCACAATGCCCTCTTGTGTCTAAAACTATGCATGAAAAGTAGCAATCAGGCCCTACCCGCTGGTGACTTTCGCATGGGAGTGAAAAACAGCGCTCCTCAGATCAGGAATTAACCGAAAGACATATAATAAATAGATATATATTATAGTGCTGGGCTGCTAGACTTTTTTTCTCCCGCCTCTCTTTTTTTTTTTCCCACGATCTACTAGCAAATAATTATTTGGCGGGAGGGGGAAACAGGGGAACCCGAGGAATAACAACAAAAGAAAAAAAGACAAGCCGTACGGTCCTCGAAACCTGTGGCTGGTAGTAATGTATCAGTTTATTCTGCAGTGGCGGCGAACGATTCCTCCCTGGAATCTCATTAGGTCTGCAAAGCAGCCCAATTAGATACTATAAAACAAACAGAATCACTTTGTCACTTTAATGTTTTCACTTCGCAGGATTTAGGACTGAGAAAATGGTGGGTCCCAAAGTTGCCTCCCACCTTAAAAAATTTGCTGGGAACTGAGGGTGTCCCTCTCTTTACCCCTTCTCTTGCCCTCCCTCCCCCTTCCACTGGCCCCCAGCTTTTTTTCTTTTTTTTTCTTCTTTGTTCATTCGTCCTTCTTTTCAGAAAGCCAAATAAACAGCGTCTTTGATGTGCGGCGGCTGCCGGCTAGAAGTCTGAGGAACTCTGGCTTGGCGGGCAGCGCAGATGGAAGGGCCGGCTGCCGGCGGACAAACGGCCCAGTTCCCGAGGTTCCTCACCGCGCGCTGGGGCCAGGGGAGCGGAGGAGGGGATGGGGAGGCGGCCCTGCCCTGCCGCGGCCGGGGAGCTCCCCGTTCCGACCCGGTTTGCCCGGCCTGCTCGAGGCAGTGTTGCGGCGTCGGCGGAAGCCTGCGGAGGGGCTCGCGTGCGGGCCCGTGGGTGTCTCGGCAGCCAGCCTCGACGCCTCGGGAGGCGCAGACGCTCGCCTGCCCCCGCGCGCTCCTCGCGCACCCCCAACCGCCGCGCCTCCGGGACTCCCCGCGCGGTCGCACAGGCCACTCGACTCCGGGGCCAGTCCGCCCGCAAACGGATAGCCTCGATCTGCTGCTCGGGGTTACGTCAGGGCAGACGGGCGGTGGGGGAGCGGCCGCGCCCCGGACCCCCGCGGGCCCCGCCGGGTGGACCGGCCCAACGGGCGCCCGCGGGTCCCTCCCCGGCATCTCCGCGAAAGCGCACGCACCCCGGGGCCGGTGGCGGGCGCGCGCGAGCCGGCCGCGCGCCCCCGGATCTATATTTTCCCCTCATTAGGATCTGGAGTTCGCTCTTTGCATCTTAATGAGGAGCTGAGAGCGAGCTGGCGCTCGGAGGCCGGTGCGCAGGGAGTTACACGTGAGCGCCCGCCTCGGAGTTGAACCTCCCCGCGCCCGCTCCGGCCGCCAGCCCTGAACCGCGCTCCTCTCTTCATTTATTTATTTTCCTAAATAAAAACATAAATCGTGTGCGGCGCGCACCGAAGAGGGGGGGTAGAGAGAAGCCCGGGTCGACAGATGCGAGCATCTGGCCGCAACCTTCATTAGACACAAAATGGCTCCTCTTTGGAGCTTCCTTTTCCCCTCCCCCTTCTCTGCCCTCCCCCTTACGTCACGGGTGGGCGCACCCGCTTCCAACCCGCCCCGCCCCTTTCTCGCTCCTGCCCCCCACGTGGGAACCGTCGGCCACGCCCCCTAGCAAGGCCCGGGAAGCCAATCAGAGGCCGCCGTGGAGGCCCTCCGCCACTGATTGGTGAAACGGTCGGGAGCTGTCAGTCCGCGGCCAGAGCTGTCAGTCAAAACCACGAGGGGTGGGGGAGCGCTGACAAATGCCGAGGCTTCTGAGCCTCCCGCTTGCAAATAGTGCTTGGAATGGCTGCTTAATTAGCTTTGAATGGCTTTTCCTTCCAGCTCAAACAATCTGTCACTACCATGTGGTATAAAGGAGCCATGCATAAAAAAGTAAGCAGAGGCTAAATATCAATTTGATTTTGTGTATCAAAGGAATATTTTATTTTTCTCCCTAGTAATGAAACGTATCAATTTAAATAATAAAAGGAAAAAAACACACCCCCCCACACACGCACACACCCCCCCCGAAAAGGGGGGAAAAAAAAGACAAAAAGGAAAAAGAAAGAAAAAAAAAAAAAAGCCCAAACTCCACGGTTCTCTGACTCCTGCGCACGCCTGAAACAGGTAATTTCTACGGCCCAAGTTTAGAAGGAAACCTGAAGATTCCCTCCACCCCCACCCCGCCCCCAAACTGCGTCTTGTTTTGTTGTTGTCGTCCAGAAGTCTAGGAGTGATGGGGGAGGGGTGGCCTGTAAAAGGGAAGGTGGGGGCGGGGGGGGGCAAACTTTAAAGGAGCTCTTTGAAGCTGCTAATCAAAGTGAAGGGGGTTTTAAGACCCCGTAAACTGGGGATCCCACAGCAGGTCTCGATTTGGGAGCCGAGAGGAGGGGTGGGGGAGTAGCGGGTGTGCGTCTCGCCCGGATTTATTAAACACAATGCCTTCAAGATGCGCCTTGTCCGGCCTCCCCTTTCCCGATCTCATTCCGGACTGGCTCCAACGGCGCCCGCCCGCCGTCGACCTACTAGCCTGGGCCCCCAGGTCAGGTCTATGCAGATTGCGACCGTAGAGCACTGCAGCTCGGTCCCCGTCCTAGGCATCGCTCTTCGCTCTTGCCCCGCCGTCCGCGATCCCGGGGACCCCTCGAGCCTGGACGCTCCCGCAGGGCCGACTCCCGTGGGGTTCACCTGTGAGCCCCAGCACCCGCGCGGGGCCGGACACGCTGGAGAAGCGCGCGGCTGCATTGATGGCCTGGGTTTTGCAGAGCGCCGCCTCGTCTGCAGGGCCCAGCTGGAGGGCCCGCCGAGCAGTCTAGAATGATCAGGGCGCTGGAGCGCTTACTATGCACGAGGCAGAACACTGCTACCCAAGCGAGAATTCTCTTCTTCACCTCACGCCCTGGGGAAGCGGCCTGGCCGGTAGTCCCCATTGTATAGAGTAAAAAAAAAAAAAAAGAGAGGCTTCGAAAACTCGGTAATTTGCCCCAAACTGGGCAGAAGCGTCGACATTCGAATCCAGGACAGCCAGCTCAACAGCCAACCTCAGCTGCTCCTTCGCTTGCGGGAGCAGGATCTGAGCAAGCAGTTGCTGAAGGAGAGGCATTGATTCATTCCTTATTCATTCACTCTTTCATTCATTACCAGCTCTTTCTGCGGGTCAGGCTGTAAGGTCACTGGCCCAGCTCGCCCGCCTCCGGCTCCTACTCGCTGCGCACCCAGCGTCACGCCCAGCTCTCCGGAGGCCAGAACTGGGAGAGGGGCGGGAGGTAACTAACCAGGCCAGCACCCCTTTCAGCAAACCCCCGCTCGACCCCCACCCGCGTGACACCCCCAAATTAGAAAAAAAAAAAAAAAAAAAAAACAAGGAGAAAAATACATTTCTTTGATGCTCGAGAAAGAGAAAAGAAAATAAAAAACACGTATACAACACCACGTCCAAAGCTCTTGACAATTATTTTTAAAGAAGGAGGGGAGTGGAGAGAAAGAGTTCAAACGTCTCTGTCTCCAGTTCTAATTGGAAACGTTTCAACTGTTTATGTTACAAGAAGTGTCAGGGTCATTTGCTACCGAAGAGCTGACTTTTCATTGGCTGCTTAATTGAGTACCTCGGAGTCCACCCCACGTGGGAGAGGAATTCCTGGCACATTAAAAAAAAAAAAAAAAAAAAAAAAAAAAGTCACCCGGGTAAGATAGAAAGCCCGGCCTGGATTTGCAGAACCTAGTCTTCTCAACCCCTCATTTGGGGTGCAGGGTGGTTGGTGGGCAGCTGGACGCCAGCTCCAAGAGCCGCCGCTCTGGTTCTTTCGAAATGATCGTCAAATACTTCAGGGAGAGTTTTAATACATGTTTTCTCCCTTTCTCAGAAATTAAAGGGTCTGGCTCAGGTCCGCCACCAGGCTGCGGCCTCCCATTTGAGGAACTGATCCCAGTGCCTTGGGTGGAGTTTTGAACCTCTCCCTGTCAATCCCTTCCCCTACAGCCTCCGTGGGCTTTGATTTTTTTTTTTTTTTTTTTTTTTTTTGAGACCTTTCCTTGGGACTGCCCAAAGAGAAAAGAAATCTCCCTCACCCATCTCTTTGGTTGATTCTGTAAGGTCCCTCTGATTATTGGCTTGTGGCTGCTCGGCTAAGGTAATTCTGCCCGCCCCCCCCCCCATAGTCTCCCACCGCTCACCCCCAGGCCTCTTCCACAAGCAAGCACCTTGCCATAGAGCAAGAGGAAAGAGAATTTTTATTTATTTAACAAACTCTTACATAGTGCTTAGGCTGGGCCAGACACCATTCTAAGCACTTGACAAATATTAACACGCTTAATCCTTTCACAATGAATGAAGTGGGTGCTCTCAGCCTTCCTCCTATTTTCCGGGGGGGGGGGGCAACTGACACACCGTAGTACCGTGACTTGTCCAAGGTCACTTCAGTGGCTGCCAGACTTGAGCCTGGGCAATGCACCACCACACCCTACTGGCCGTGGCTTTCCTGGGAATGCGGATCAGGCTTCAGGACACAACACGGGAAACTAGAGGGCCCCAGGAAGTCCCAGAGGGAGGCCCTATGGAGCTCATCGGGGAGCCATTTTACTTCAGGGAGCTCGAGGGGACTTCCCAGGCTCTCCCAACCCCTCTTCCGATTCTCTGGCCAGTCCTGGTTATGTGACCTTGGGGACTTGTTTAATCTTGCTAAGCCTCCATTTCCTCATCTGTAAAGTGGAGATAACCATCCTGTCTGCCTCAGAGGATTATTTTGAGGATCGATGGGGCTAATGCGTGCGATGTACTTAGTACCGAACCTGGCACATTAAGTGATCGATAACAGTTAGCCATGGTGGCCGTGATGGTGATGTAGGACCTTTGAGTGATTCCACTCATTTCTGGGAGGCTGCAGAGACAGGAAGGGCTAACATCCCAGCCCTTTGGGGGGAGTAAGCCAGGCAGTAACCACGCCCAGGTGGCAACACCCAGCTCCCTTCCCATGAGCTCCCCCAGTGCCCTCCTGAGGTCATCAGGTGGTTCCCTCCCTCTCTAGAAATCCCATTCTTTACCTTAGCCCTCAAGTGACTTTGGATCTCCCTATTACCCAAGGACCCCTGAAGTGTGTGTATGTGGAGGAAGGAGGAGGGGCAGTGGGGTGGGGGGAGGCATGGGATGGAGGGGGGGGGCGTGCAGTGCAGGGGGCTGGGGCGGGAGGGGGAAAATGCACGCAGAGAAATCTGACTATAACAGCCAGGGAGTCTGTAGCATTTCTGAGAAGACAAACCACAGCAATGAAGTATATATATATATAACGCAGTCTGGTTCTGAGGGAGAACAGGAGTTGTGAAGAGGTTGCTTCTCAGAGGACTTCCTGGAAGGGTGGAACCTGACCTCAGTCCAGAAGGATGGACAGAAGTTCCAGTGGGTAGAGGGGGCCCGGAGGAGCAAACAGTTCTAACAGAAACCCTCCCCTCCCCCTCAGCCTGCACCGGGATGCTTTCTGCTTCCTTGGATCCTTTCTGTGTTTTGCCACCTGATGAGGTGGTTTTGGTCCCTAAAGAAGGGAGCTAAGAACTTGCTTCCCTAATACCTCTGCTTTCACCCCCCACTTCTGTTTCAGGCTCCAGTGAAATCTGTCTCTGAAAGGCTCCCCGTGTGGCAGCCCCAGCCAACGCAACGGGAGGCCTGAGGATGTGCAAGGTCTTGGGCAAGACCCTGAAACTCTCAGGGTCTCAGGTATCACATCTGGAAAATGGGAACAGTGGCACCCGATGGTGGCGAGAATTTACAGAAAGCCTACCCTATGCAAGACCCCTTTGGAGATACCAAAATCTAAGGGAAGCCCTTGCTTTGGGGACATAGACAAGACCGGAGAGTTCCCACTTACTTTCAAGGCTGTGCGCAGGCCCCAGGAGCCAAATAGAGTCTACTATCGGCTGGAAGGATGGAGTTGACCATCAGAGAAGCTGGGTGTAGAGCATGGCCCTCAGTGTGGCTAAATGGAGAAGAAGGGGGACAATTCCAGATAGGGACAAAGGTGTTCAGCCAGGGCACTCTCGAGAATGCGGGGGATGGTTTGATTTGCTTGGTGGCCCAAGGGGCAGGGGAGGCCACCACCTCTCTCCAGAAAGCTGAGGAAGCCAGGCAATGATTTATAATGAGCCCCCCCCCCCACCCCCACCCCATGTCCACCTGGGACTTTGCTGGGGGCAGGTGTGCAGAGCAGGCTTGAAATATTTGCTCACCTGTCTCTAAAAGAAGCATAAGACAGGAAACATCCTCCAACACTCCATCCAAAGCCAGTCTGGGCCGCATCCTGCTGCTCCCAAGGTGCACTTTGCTGACCTCTATTGACTAATGGCCCAGGGTTTCCATGCCTCACGCAGGAAGCGGGTAAATATTTATCGAAGTGATTGGGCGTCCTAATTAAGAGATTTGGGCCATTTCTTTCTTTCCTTTTGAAGGATTCAAAGCTGAAGCTTAGGAGATTAAGAAATATTTTGCTGGTATGAATGCATCCAACTTCACAAGGGTGAGGCCCTCGCTGGAAGAATTATCCAGGCCGGTGGAGGGGAGTGCTCCGGGTCAGCCAAGGTGATTAAGGTAGGACTCTCACCAAGCACATCCGGTCTTTGCTGGGGGTGAGTGGGGGGGGGGGGGGGGGGTGGGGGGTGCGGGTGGAGGGGGGAGGAGAGAAGAGAAGGATTCTGCCTGACAGCTTTGATTTTCACTTCCAAAATCTGCTCTCAGCTTTACGTCCTTCCGGTGGCTGATTTTATAAATATGTGTTGGTCACATACACCCAGTGATAGTGAAGTATGTTTACCCGATACGGTCACACCTACTAGTGGTCGTTAACTAGGAGCATTTTTGCTCCGAAGGGGACATGGGACAATATCTGGAGACATCTTTGGCTGTCACCACTCAGGGTTAAGGGTGCTATTGGCATCTCGCGGGCACAGGCCGGGGATGCCTCTAAACATCCGACAGTGCACAGAACAGCTCCCACAGCAACGGGTTATCTGGTTCCAAATGTCAATAGTGCTGAGGCTGAGGGACGCGGACAACCTTGTCTCACGTAGTCTTAACAAGTAAGGTAGGTCTCTATGTCCCTATTTGTAGACGAGCAAACGGAGGTACAAGAAGGAAAATACCGCGTGTGCAAGAAGGGAGGGAATGTTTCTTGAGCTCTGCCCCTCTAAAAGGGCATATGTTTTGGCTCCTTTGCGAGTGCCCTTTCTGGAATGGGGTTTCTGCAGGAGGGACACTGGGGCAACCAAAGAAGGCTGGGGCAGGAAAGGGGGGCGGGGAGAAGAGGGAGTTGGAGACTGTGAAGGTCCAGGTTGCAGGTGGACCCTGGAATTCTGGGAACATGGAGAGCTGGGGGCAGGGGGAGGGTGAGGGGGGGCTTCAGTTGTAAGAAAGGAGGAAATAAAGCAGATAAACCAGTTCACATTTTGATGTTCAGATTCTGAAAGTCTGGAAGTCCGACTTATTATTTCACTACTAACCCACTGTAAAAAATCTGCAGAATGGAGGAAAACATAAACAAAAGCGACCCCAACTTCTGTGTTTGCATCTTAAAGTACCGTCATATCTATGGAGTCATCGACAACACACAGAGCAGGGAAATTATCCCCGTGTGATAGATGAAGAGACTGAGGGCCAGAGAGCGTTAAGTGGTTTGTCCCCCACCTCACAAGCCGATAAGGGGGAGCCTTGAACGAATTAGGCCTTCTGGAATCAGAATTAACTATTTCCCTAGGGCCGCAGGGATCCCCTCCACCATTTTCATTGGACCGGCTTCAATTTGTGATCTATCTAGTTTGTAGGTCAGGCTCTACAAAATGTTTTGTTTGGGGGAAAGACAGGGGAGGTTCCCGGGCCAAAAGAGAAGCCTTAGAATTGCTGAACTACGTAAAGTCCTCCCAGACATTCTCAGCTGTGACACAAAAATTTCCTCCTGCTCGTTGGGAGGGCTGCAGGGGTTCCGTTGTGCTGGGGAGGCGGGGGGGGGGGTGTCCTGATGGTGCCGTAGAGCAGAAGCCCCTGTGCTGTCTTCATACTCAGGGAGCCCCGTCGCTCTGAGCCAGCATCCCCTTTGCTCCTGTGAGATGTCCTAGGAGGAAGACTTAAACTCAGGTCTTGCTGACCTGAGTGAGAAATGGCCTGGCAGCCCAGGAGAGAGCTGCAAATTATTCTGGGCCACCTCCTTCCCACCCCTTTGACAGAGGAGGGGGAAAAAAAGGAGACCCGGAAAGAATCAAGTCACACAACTCTGGGTGGCAGAAGTGGGATTCCACGGCAGCCGCGTCCTGCCTGCTGCAGTCAGTGCCCACAGCCACCGCACCACCCTAGCCAACACCACCCTGCCCCGTCAACCCCCTGCGCCTTCACGGCTGGCGGGGCGCAGCGTATAATAGCGCTCCACTCTCTGCTAAGCGGGAAGCTGGAACTTTCTGATACATCGTCTAATTTATTACTTGTTCCCCCTCCTCCCCCCAAGTCCTCATCATCCATTCCAACCTCCTTCCTGGGCGCCTTCCTTTGCTGCACAGGCTGAGGGCTCACCTCACGCTTCTAGACTCCTTCACCGAACAAAAATATGGTTCCACAATCAGCTGCAAGACCGGCAAGCAGATGTATGGCAGGGACCATCTCTGGCTCCCCCAGTTATTTCTTTTTTTTTTTTTTTTTTTTTTTAAATTTTTTTTTTTCAACGTTTATTTATTTTTGGGACAGAGAGAGACAGAGCATGAACGGGGGAGGGGCAAAGAGAGAGGGAGACACAGAATGGGAAACAGGCTCCAGGCTCTGAGCCATCAGCCCAGAGCCTGACGCGGGGCTCGAACTCACGGACCGCGAGATCGTGACCTGGCTGAAGTCGGACGCTTAACCGACTGCGCCACCCAGGCGCCCCATCCCCCAGTTATTTCTGACCGGTGACGGGTTTGTGGAGACGGTGAGTTTCTCCGCACCCGCGGTCCAGTGTCTAGTCACTAGCTCCATGAATGTCAAGGGTACGTTGTGGTGGGCGGGGCGGGGAGGGGAGGGGCGGTGGCCCAGCTGTGTAAGCTCTGGATCTTGACGACAGCAGGGATGCTTGAAGCTAGAGGTTCTAGAGGTGACCATCTATTTCGCCATCTTTTTATTTTTTTTTATTACGTTTGTTTATTTTTGAGTGAGACAGAGTGTGAGCGGGGGAGGGGCAGAGAGAGAAGGAGACACAGAATCCGAAGCGGGCTCCGGGCTCCGAGCGGTCAGCACAGAGCCCGATGCAGGGCTCGAACCCACGAACCGTGAGATCATGACCTGAGCCCAAGTCAGATGCTCAACCGACGGAGCCACCCAGGCACCCCTATTTTGCCATCTTAACTGTGCTGGAAGAGGAAGCCCTTTTCCTAAGACTCCCAGAAGCAAACATAGGGGAAAAGCTTCACGACATTGGATTTGGCCATGATTTATGGGATGTGACACCAAAAGCACAGGCAACGAAAACAAAAATGGACAAATGGGATCACATCAAACTTAAAAACTTCTGCGCTTCGAAGGCCACAATCAACAGAGTGAAAAGGCAAACGATGGAATGGCAGAAAAGATTTGCGAATCGTGTCTCTGATACGTGGATAACATCCAGGCTGTATCAAGAACTCCTACCAAGCAATGGCATAAAAGCAAATAAGGGGACTTAAACGTGGGCCAAGGACTTGAATAGATATTTCTCCAAAGAAGATATACCGGCGGCCAACGAGCGTTTAACAAGATGCTTGACGCTGTTTATCATTAAAGAAATGGAAATCAAAACCACAGTAAGACAGTACCTCAACCCCGTGAGGATGGCCATTATAAAAAAAAATAAAAAATAGAAGGAAGTTGATGTTGTTGTGATCACAGTTGTGATCACCAACTGTTGGTGATGATGTGGGAAAATTTGAACCCTTGTGCGCTGTTGGTGGGAGTGCAAAATGATGGAGCCAGTATGGAAAAAAGTACAGTGGTTGCTCAAGAAATTAAAAATAGAATCAGGGACGCCTGGGTGGCTCCGTCGGTCAAGCGTCTGGCTTCAGCTCAGGTCATGTTCACGTGGTTCGTGAGTTCGAGCCCCGCTGTCAGCACTGAGCCTACTTTGGATCCTCTGTCCCCGGCTCTTTCTGCCCCCTCTCCGCTCATGCGTGTGCGCGTGCGCTCTCTCTCTCCCTCTTTCTCAACAATAAATTACACATTTTAAGAAGTTAAACAAAAATGGAATCACCGTGTGACTCAGCAATGCTATTTCTGGGTATCTACCAAAAAACACTGAAAGCGGGATCTCGAGGAGATACTTGCACCCCCGTGTCCCCTGCACCCTTATTCACGATAGCCCAGAGGTGGAAGCAACCCAAATACCTATTTGTGGATGAGTGGATAAAGGAAATGGGGTCTCTACGTACAATGGAATACCACTCAGGCTTGAGAAAGAAGGAAATCCTGTCACAGGCTACAATATGGATGAAACCGGAGGACGTTATGCTAAGTGAGATAAGCCAGTCACGAAAAGGCAAATTCTGTATGATTCCACTTACGTGAGGTGTGTAAAGTACTCAAAATCATAGAAACAGAAAGTAGAATAGTGATTACCAGAGGCTGGGGGCGGGGGACAAGGGAACAAGGAGTTGTTCAATGGGTATCGACTTTCAGTTTTGCAAGGTGAAAAAGTTCTAGAGGTCTGTTGCACAACAACGTGGATATGGTTAACACTGCTGAACTGCACGCTTGAAAATGGTGGACAATTTTATGTTAGGTGATTTTTGCCACAATTAAAAAAAAAAAAAAGGCAACCGTTCTGGCGAGGGGGTTCTGCGGAACTGCAGGCATGGGTCGTGAGGGGTGAGACCCGCAACCTTCTCCCCTGACCCTTCCAGAAGAGATGTCTTGAATGCTAATTCCTTCCCCGGAAGGTTGTCTGCTTACGTAGCTAGAAGGGTTCCTACACCAGCGATCTCGGCTGGTTTGCTCCTGCCTCTCCCTGCAAGCCTGCGTGTGGGGCCGATCTCAGGCTGCCTTGGGCTTTCGGGGTGTTTTGCCTGTTTCACAAGAACAGTGATTGAAAGTAACAATGACTCATGACCATCGGGCCTGACCATAAACAGATAGATCGCGTAGGTGCCCTCTCCTCTCTAGGGATCAAGCTCCTCTCTAGGGATCTCCTCTCTAGGGATCAAGACAGAGGTGGGTTGACATCTTGACGCTCTTGTGTTTTGGCTATGGAACCGAAGGCCAGACCCTCGTGTTGGCCAAGACTCTGTTTCCTCATCTGTGAAATGGGGCTGTTAGTAGTAATGCCTTCCTGCAGCGTGGTGGTGAAGACTAAGCAGGTTATAACACGGGTTGGCCGTCTCCCTTCCTGTGAGTGATTCCCAACGAACGAGGCTACACCCACCGCTTTGTCTCCATGTGCTCAGACCCCCCCCCCCTCCCCAGTCTCTTTATCGACATCCAAGCTTGGACACTTTTTTTTTTTTTTTTTTTTTTTTTTTAGTTTTTTTAACGTTTATTTATTTTTGAGACAGGGAGAGACAGCATGAACGGGGGAGGGGCAGAGAGAGAGGGAGACATAGAATCTGAAACAGGCTCCAGGCTCTGAGCTGTCAGCACAGAGCCTGACGCGGGGCTCGAACTCACAGACCGCGAGATCATGACCTGAGCCAAAGTCGGACGCTTAACCGACTGAGCCACCCAGGTGCCCCATTGGACGCTTTTCTACTACAGCCAGATTTTCTGCTCCCAGAACTGAAATATGTCTCGTGTTGGTGGGAGGCACGGAAAGAAGGGTAGCTGGAACCCCAGGGGCCCGAATGCCGGAGGTCCGGAGGTCCGTGGTAATCGGAAAGTTCTTGGAGTCCTTGAAAAGGGAGAAGGCAAGCGAATGCCATGGGTTGGGATCTGCAGAATTGAAGGCAGGAGCGGATTTGGCCGGGAACACATCAGGGGGACTGTGAACATGCTAACTCCACAGACCTGATTTGGGAAGGGGTCCCTGAAAGGTAATTTGGACAGGAATGGTTAACAGGCTTGAAGGCCAGGCTAAGCGACCTGGCCTCTCTTTCAGAGGATGCTGAAGTCACTGACTCCTGTGTGTCGGGCTAAGCGGTTTACACAGTTGTCTCGTCAAAGTGTGTAATGACCAGGTTATGGTCGCTGTGTCGGGCTGCTGTCCGGACGCCCCTCAGGACTAAAGCTCCCAGCCCCCACTGCAGGGAGCCCTGGGTGCTGACAGTGCTTGAGCTGAGTCCCCCTTCTGGAACTGCCCTCAGCGGAGCAGAGCCACGTTGCCCCCCACCCCCAGGCACACCCCCTCCAGGAAAGCCAGAATCCAATGACGGGTGGGAAATGAGAGTGTAAAGGCCCAGAGACCTACCTAGCCTCAGTTTGGGGTAACTCTGAATAGACCAGGCCAGCTCCCACCTCCTGCAACCCCGGTCCACCCCCCGGGGGGTCTGCTGAGACCTTTGTGTGACAGCATTACAACCAGCTTCTCTCTCTGCCCCATCCCACTTCCCTGATAATTGAGAGGACTCCTCGATACCCACCCCCCTGCATTAGAACATTCTCCTCTCTACAGTTGTCAGATTTAGTAAGGAAACCATGTGGACTGCCCATTTAAATTTGGATTTCGGTTGAGCAACAATTACGTTTTTTTTGGTATAAGTATATCCCACATTATACGGGGCATACTCGGACTAAAAAAAAAAAATATCCTCTACTGTGTATCCAACCTTCAAATCTAACTGGGTGTCCCGTATCTTATCTTGTGACCCTGCTCCCTCCCGGAGTCTGTTCTTTGGGGCATCTGACCTATCACCAACCCCATGAAAGGACATACTATCCTTGCCTTGTTTTAGAAATAAAACCGAGCCTCCAAGAAGGTATAGTCGCGAAAGTGGCCCCGGTTGGCCAGGGAGGCTCGGACAACAAAAGCGGTGGGTTCAGGCACCGGACCAGCCGGACCGGGAAGGGGTGCAGACCCTCCCCAGCCGTTTTCAAAGCACCACCTCTCACTGGGCCTGCAGCCCTGCCCGAGAGGGCTCCTTCCCGGGTTTTCCAGCCAGCCTTCCCGGGGCAGGGCTGAGCCACCCCGGGAAGAACGTTTTCATCAGCCACCTTGTCTCGGCCTCTCCCGGCCTTTGCTTTCATTGTCAAAGTCTGTGTCAATAGCTGGAAATCCAGGCAGCGGCACAGCAGACGCTTTGCTCCTTCCCCAGCAGAAATCTCACAAAGGGCAGGGCTCCCCTCTTTACAAGGAAAACAAACAGGTCTCCGGCTCCCAGGGGGTGGGGGTGGGCTGGGAAGGAGGCCGGCTTGGGGGGAGGGGTGTGGACAGCCAGCTGGCTCAGCGCGGCCCCGGGCTCCCCCTCACTGCTTCCCGCTCTGCCTCTCCCGCCCCGGAGCCCAGAGCCGGACTGGACGGTGGCAGGGGACGGATGTCTTCCACTCTCCTCTAGAGAGTGCAGTTGGCTCAAGCCTCCGTATTGCTCAGCCGGGCCAGAGCAATTCCAACCCCCCGGGAGCCAGGGCGACCTCGAAGGCAAATCTGATTCTGCCACTGCCCTGCTCAATACCCTTCCATGGCTCCCTGCAACCCTCCGCAGTATTTTTGCACCTCCGACCTGTGCCCACCTGGTCCCTCTACCTGGAGTGCCCTTGCTGCCCTGTTTGAGCAAATGGAATCCCACCCATTCTCTACGGTCCTTTCTTCTGGGAAGCCCTCGCTGTCCCTGGCTTGGTCAGAGTGACTCACCCCGCCCCCCCCCCCCCCCCGGCCGGGCCCCCATGGCATCCTTATTTGTGTCTGATGCCCTCACCCCAAGACGTCCTGCCCTGTGGTTAGCTGGACATGTGTGGGTCTGCCTTTCCGGGCCCTGGCTTTTGTGCAGTGTTTATAAAGTCATTTTCACGTTCATCCTCCCTCATAGCTCTCTTGGATGCCTTCCACTGTCCCCATTTTCGAGTCGATGCAGGGGCGCCTGGGGGGCTCAGTTGGTTAAGCGTCTGGCTCTTGATTTCAGCTCAGGTCATGATTTCACGGTTCGTGGGTTCCCTGTCATTTCACTGACAAGGGCGGAGCCTCCTTGGGATTCTCTCTCTCTCCCTCTCTCTCTGTCCCTCCCCTGCTCTCGCACTTCCTTTCTCTCTCCCAAGGTAAATAAATAAACTTAAAAAAAAAAGTTGATGCACTGGAGGTCTGGGAGGTTTCCTGGGGCTGATAACTGCAGAACAGGACTCAGCTACCCCGATCCGCTTAGCCCAGTGCCGGTTCTGTTTTCTCCAAAGGCCGGCCTCATCATCATGTATGCAAACAACACGTAGCCCAGGTGATAGGCACACGTTAGGAGCTCCTTATATGCTGGATTCATTGTAGAGAAGTGGAGATTTTGCAAAAATTTGGAGAGGTCTAATGGGAAGAAGCCCCTTGCCCTGCTGTCTGTCCCCACCCCCACGCCTGCCTCAGCTCCCCGTGGAATCCTGGCTGATAGGGGAGGACCTCCACTTCTGTTCTGCCAGCTTCCTCTGTAACCAACCCGAGTGCTGGGCCAGGTGACTGGGAGGTCAGCTCTGGGGAGTAGAATAGGAAGTCCCATCGTTGTGCCATCCAGGGTAATACCCAGCGGAACTGGGATGGGCCCCAAGCCATCCGGAGAAGGAGGGGGTGCGGGGGGTACTTTCCGCTTCTGGTGTGGCCCCAGTCTTAGCAGCCTACTTGGGAAAGCAGCAGACCTGGAATCTCCCACCTCCCGCGGGCCACTCTCACGGGCCCGTCCCTGACTCCCCGGGGGCATGGGGCCTGGGGCAAGGGCTCCCACCCCGGATCTTTCCAGCGAGCAATGGTTTGCTCAGGGGGGGGCGCGTGGTGGCTCCGCCTTGCAGACAGATCCCCAATCCCACCTCTTGTCACCCCCTCCACTGTCCCCAGCAGGTCACAGCCTCCGTCGTGTCTCTGCTGGATGACTAGAGCCGCCCCAGCCGGCCTCTCTGTGTTTCTACGAAGTTTCCACCTGCTTTCGGCATCTCCTCTGAGCAGAGATGTCACTCTGTTGCTCAGTACCCTGCCCAGCTCCCCATTTCTCCCCGGGAAAAGCCTGAGTCCTTACAGTGACCTGCCAGGCCCTTGAGGAGCATGAGCAGTCCCTAACGCCCGCTGCCGGGGCTCACTCTCCTCACCCACTCCCCCGCCAGACGCGCTCCCTCCTGCTGTTCCCTCTGCCTGGAAGGTCCTTCCCAGAAATCCACTCGGCTACCTTTCCTCCCCCTTCAAATCGCTGCTGAGAACCCCACTTTCTCAACAAGGCCCGCCCTGGCCACCCTATTCCGTACCAAAGTCAGCCCCATTCTGTGACTCAGGGCTGGAACTCGCGAGCCAAAGTCGGATGCTCAACCGGCTGAGCCCCCCGGGCGCCCCACAAGTTCACCTTCTAACAAACCATAAAGCTTACTCGTGTTGATTGCTTACTGTATGTCTCTCCTGTTCTGGAATGCCAGCTCCAGGAGGCCAGGGATTCTGCCAGACTTGCTTACCTCTAGAGGCCCGAAACAGTGCCTCGCCTGTGGTGGGCACTCAATACATATTCCTGGATTGGACAGAATCTAGAAATGTGGATAGCAATCCTTCTATCATTGGGCCGAGTCAGATTTAAATGAATCTATTAAGAACACTAGCCTGCCTCCTGGCAGGTGGTAAGTGTTCAGTGAATGTTCTTAAGATTGATATGTTAAAATGGTTTCGAATGATAAAAGGTGCAAAGGGGCATCCCCAGCGGTGCTCCTACCCTCCTCGCCTCTGTTGCCGGGGCCTGAGGACCCTTTCTGTGACTGGGTGACAGAGAACTGGCCTCTGATAGCTCCCATAGCAGCCTTCTCAACTCCTGTCCTGCTCAGATGTTGGGGATGGGGGGGGGTGTCATCTGATCAAGAATCCTCGAACAGCCAGCCTGAAGGAACCCAGAGGCCTGGTAGTTCACGCCCTCGGTTTGTTTCACAAGGGGACACCAAGGTCCGCGTGGGAAAGAGGGTGGGCAGAGGTCAGAGAGGATGCGCCTGATGACCAGAGGGGGAGGGGGGTCCCTGTCACCCAGCTTCCAGCAACTGCGGATTTGGAGGCCCAAAGCTGGAGTCCGCATGTGTAAAGGGACTTTTACTAAGACCGATGCATGAAACATTTTAGCATGGAAAGCCTTAAACGGGCAATTTCGATCTTCGTTTGGTTGTGTTATAATAGATTACCCTTGTTGCAGAGAAGAAAATGATACGCAACATAAAGTGTCCTGGGAAGTCTGAGATGTAAGATTGTCTGCCTGCCTTTTTTGTTCCAACAGAAATTTCCCGAGGCCCTGTTAGGGCTAAGTCTTGGAGACAGAAGTAGCAGGTACATTCTTTGCTTTCCAAAAGTTCGTCGGTCGGGGCTGCGAGAGGGTCAGGGACCTCATGTGAAAGGTGATCCCCTAACCACCCTCCTTGGCACTGACCCAAAGGGGTTGAAAACTGACATCCCCACCGAAACCTGCCCCCGGATGTTTATCACAGCATTATTCATAATTGCCAAAACATGCCCTTCAGTGGCCGAGTCGATGCACAAACTGATACACCCAGACAAGGGCACATCATCCAGGGGTGCAAAGACGTGAGCTATCCCGCCGGGAGAAGACATGGGGGAACCTTCCATGCGTATTTCCGAGTGAAAGAAGCCAGTGTGGGATGGTCAGGTACTATATGATTCCAGCCATACGACATGCCGGAAAGGACAAAGCTGTGCAGACAGCAGAAAGATGAGCAGGTGCCCCCCGAACTTCAGGGGGAGGGAAGGATGAGTAGCTGCTGCCCTGGGGATTTTTCGGGCAGTGACACTCCTCCGTATGACACTACACTGGGGGACACGTGTCGTTAGACATTTGCCCAAACCCCCAGAAGGTACCCCACCAAGAGTGATCCTAAATGTAAATTGCAGACTTTAGTTAATGAAGTATCAGTATTGGGGCGCCTGGGGGGCTCAGTCGGTTGAGTGTCCAACTTCGGCTCAGGTCATGATCTCCCAGTTCGTGGGTTCGAGCCCTGGCTCAGGCTCTGTGCTGACCGCTTGCTCAGAGCCTGGAGCCTGCTTCAGATTCTGTGTCTCCTTCTCTCCTTCTCTCTTTGTCTCACTGTTTCTCAAAAACAAATAAATGTAAGAAAAGAAAAACCCAAGGAACGCCTGGGTGGCTCAGTGGGTTGAGCATCCGACTTCGGCTCAGGTCGTGATCTCGCAGTTCGTGACTTCGAGCCCCGCGTCGGGCTCTGTGCTGACAGCTCAGAGCCTGGAGCCTGCTTCGGATTCTGGATTCTGTGTCTCCCACTCTCTGCTCCTCCCCCCCCCCCACCACCCTCCAAGGTAAGTACACACTCAAAATATATTTTTTTTAAATAAAAAAATAAAGTATCGGCATTGGCTCGTCATTTGTAACAAATGTGCCACGCTAATGCCAGATGTCAACAATAGGAGACACTGGGCGTGTTGTTGGGGGTGGATGAGCGGGTATCCACCAACTCTATGCATTTCCTGCTCAATTTTCTGCAAACCTAAGACTGCTATAAAAAAAAAAAAAAGTCTATGACAAAAGAGCACCGAGAGGTATGATCGTGGAGAAATGCATGGGTGCCCTGGGAGGAATTTGGGGTAGGGGTGAGGGGGGTGGGGGTCAGTGAAGGGGTCAAGACCTTGCAGGTGAGGCTCGGTCGTGTTTCAAATCCTGCCTCTGCCATGTTCCCACCGTGGGGCCTTTGCCAAGTTGTTTCACGTCTCGTAAGCCTCCGCTCACTCCTCCGTAAAATGGGGCTGGTGATGCCTACGAGCCCCATAAATCTGGTACGAGATTTAAGTAAAAGTTGAACCAAGCACTTGACACTGTCCCGGCTGAGAGGCAACGTTCCGTAAAAAGCAGCCCTTCCTCATGCTGTTGGAGGAGAGGGGCCACGTCTACCTCTTCCGGGCTCAGGCGGAGTTGTGGGTGAAGGAGGCGGAGGAAGGCGTGCCGGGCAGAGGAGCAAAGCGGGCAGAGTCCTGGAGGCTCAAGAAGGAGCAGGTGGTTTGACTCAGCTGAGAAGGGCGTGTGTGGAGGCTGGAGAGGAGATACTGCAGAAGCAGAAGAGATAGGACGCCGGTGGCCCGGGGGCGCCATGCCAGGGAGTTGGGGAGTCCTCCCGAGGACAGATGGAAGCCACCGGGTAACGGTCACTGCAGAGGACCATGACTGGGTTGGCAATTTAGAATGATCCCTCCTGATGGGAGGGGGAAGCAGGGAGGGAGCAGCGCAAGAGAGGCCCGGACAGAAACAGTCCAGTGCAGTGATTTTCCTGGGGTCCCGGGAGGTAGCAGAAACCGTCGGACTATGAGGTCTTTGAGCATAGAAGCTGGATCCTTGCAAAGTGGCTATGTGACTTTGGGCAAGTCACTTAACCTTTCTGAGTCTCAGTTTGTTCTTCTCTCAGGATACCTAATTCCTAGAGAGAGGCTGACGTTGAAGAAAGGTGATACAAATTCAGAGAGCCTGGGTGGGGTGGCGGGGGTGGGGGAGAGATTGCACTTAAGTTTCCAACATGGGGAGGTTGAAGACAAAAACACAACAGAGTCTAAAATTGCCTGCTGTGGGGTGCCTGGGTGGCTCAGTCGGTTAAGGGTCCGACTTTGGCTCAGGTCGTGATCTCACAGTTCGTGAGTTCGAGCCCCACGTCGGGCTCTGTGCTGACAGCTCAGAGCCTGGAGCCTGCTTTGGATTCTGGGTCTCTCTCTCTCTCTCTCTCTCTCTCTCTCTCTCTCTCTCAAAAAGAAAAAAATGCCTGCTGGGGAACAAGAGCTCTGACGCTGACCTTGCTGAGTTTTATTACTGGTCCTACTACTTAAGAGTGCACCATCTACGTCCGGCCATTTCATTTCTCTGAGCTTCTTCTTCAGCATCGTCAAAAAAATGGGGATAATAATATCTACCCCTCCTGGTTCTGTGGTCAGGTGACCCGGGACAGTTGCCGAGCACCCAGAACACAGCAAGGTTTCCCAAGGTGGCAATGGTTCTCACAATCATGTCCCTATCAACTTATCATCGTTGGTATTATCATCCTTCGACGAATGGGATTAAGGATATTTGTCTCCTCTTTCGATCTTCATTATCCAGGTGTTGTATACACGGTAAGTAATTGCTTTAATAAAGAAAAAAAAATTAACTCTTCAAGAGCAGGAGAGGACGAGCCGCAGACTGGAAGAAAATATTTGCAAAAGACATGCTTGATAGAGGATCGTTATCCAAAATGTACAAAGAACATCCGACAATACGAAAACGAACGACCCAATTAAAAAATGGGCAAAACATCTGAACAGGCATCTCACCAAAGAAGGTAGGTACACAGAGGGAAAGGAAGCATATAAAAAGTCGTTCCACATCATATGTCATAAGGGACAACGACGAGATGCCACCACCCACCTATTCCAATGGCCAAAATTCAGGATGTTGACAAAACCAGATGCTGGCGAGGACGCGGAGCCAGGGGAATTTTCATTCACCGCCGACGGGGGTGCAAAATGATACAGTCACTTTGGAAAGCAGTTTAGTTTGGGAAACGAAACATACTCTTACCATATAATTTAGCAATTGCACTCCTTGGTATTTACCCAAAGTAGCTGGAAACTTATGTCCACACAAAACCTGCACACAGATGTTCGCAGCAGCTTTATTCAGCATTGCCCGAACTTGGCAAGATAGCCTTTGACTAGGTAGATGGATAAAGAAGCTGTGGTCCATCCAGACAATGGAATAGTTCTCAGTGCTAAAAAGAAATGAGCTATCGAGCCAGGAAAAGACATTGACAAACCTTAAATGCATGTTACTAAGTGAAGAAGCCCGATCTGAAAAGGCTACATACTGTATGATTCCAACTCTAAGACATTCTGGAAAAGGCAGAACTATGGAGACGGTAAAAAGACCCGTGCTTGCCAGGGGGAGGGAGGGATGACAAGCAGACCCCGGAGGAATTTTAGGCCAGGTTCACACTGGCTAGATGAGGACGGTCTCGATGCAGGGTGCCAGGTACAGAATGAGAGGTAGGGAGAGAAGTGACGGTCCCCTGGCCTCTCCCCTGCTCGAGGTCCCATTGCTAATTTCTGTTCTTTCCACGTGTCTCCCTTTTTCCCGTGAGTGGCTGATCCTGCAGAGTGCCTGGGGGGTGGAGCGGCTCTCTAGCTACCTGTCATCACCTGGTCCTCCTCTGTCTCGCTCTAGCCCGCTATTCAACGGGATCAGTGGGATGGGGGAGATACTCCATAGTTCAAGAGCATTTGGGTCAAGCCTTTCGGAGGGGCACAGGTAGGGTCTGTACCTTACCTTTCAACTACCCCCCGTTTCCCGCCACACACACACACACACACACACACACACACACACATACACACACATCCCCAGCTTGGCTGCCCGGCTGGTCCTCCCCAGGGAGAAGGGGCGTTGAACCAGCTGCTTGCATGTGACCTTGGGCTTGCCATTGCAAGGAGACAGGCCCGTCCAGGGGGCATCCCATTCATGGGCCCAGAGCACCTGCTCCCCTTCGACCCGATGGAAAGCCCAAAACTACTTCCTTGAGGATCCGGTCAATTGACTGTTTCCTCGTTACTGACACCAGGAACTCTGGGCCCAGAACGTAACGCGGCAGAGCTCTGAGGGGAGCAGGGAGACGAGACGTGGATCTGTGGTCACAATCTCCACACGCCACTTGCTGGCTAAAGCCCACACCCCCCCTCCAAGGCCAGCAACCACCTCAGGTGCCCCTGGCTGGGCTCCCGTCCCCTCCACCCACCAGCACCAGCTGTTAGAAATTTTGCAGCCCACCGGCACACATACTGTTCCCTTCGCGAGGAACACGCTTCCCTCCCCTTCCCCTTCTCAGATCTCAGTGCCAGTGGGGCTTCCCGGGCCTGGCCACACCTGCTGTTATAGCCTCATTTCTCTTGTCCCTCCTCACAGCTGAGAAGAGTGTGGGGCACCCAGTGGAGTCTCTTGAAGGATGCGGGGAGGTGCATGGGGACAGCTACTCGTGACGGCGGTGAGAAGGGAGGGCGTGGTGTCCTCCTTCCTGGGGGACTTACGTCCAGCGCTCTGGTTAAGAATGGTGTCTCCCTGCATCCCTCCCCACAGGAACAGACGATTTTCATTTTTCTGCCTCGAGAGCCTCAAATCGCCGCCTGTCTCTGGGACAGAGAGGACCCAGGCACGCATCCCTCCTTCTTACCAATGGGGGTTTCTTGCTGAGCCCCCCAAGCCCGGCTTTCTGTTTTTAGCAAAGCCCTTGAAAGTTACAAGTCGCTTCCTTACTATGCAAGGCTCCACTGCCTTTCCAAGCGCTTTCTGCTAGTTCTACCCTTCCTGCCCTCCCTTAGGGCCTCCGCACTGCCCTCAGATCCCTTCTGCCCTTCTGCGTGTAAATCATGCTTTCAGGAGCGCCTGGGTGGCTTAGTCAGTTAGGCATCTAACTCTGGCTCAGGTCATGGTCTCATGGTTTGTGAATTTGAGCCCCAGTCAGGCTCTCTGCTGTCATACAGAGTCTGCTTCAGATCCTCTGTCCCCCTCTGCCTCCGCCCCTCCCCTGCTTGTTCTCTCCCCGCCTCTCTCTCTCTCTCTGAAAAATAAAATAACAATTTGTAAAAAGTAAATCTAATCTTGCTTCCAGGCTCGGACCTGCAGGCAGTCATTTACACGTTAGCGAGAACTGGCAGTGACACAGTCAGGAACAATGGGAAGGCACTGGCTTCTTTTCCCCTTTCGTCTTTCAGGGCTCAGCCCAGACCTCCTCAGAGAAGCCTTCTCTGAACCGCCTCCTCTTTAGTTTTGATCATAGGACTTTGTTTATTTTCTTCAGAGCCCCGCTCACAAACTGTGATACTTAGCCATTTTCCACGCTCTTTTCTGGCTCGTCACCTGTCTCCCCGATTATTAGCTCTCGGCAGACAAGGGGAAGTGTCTGTCTCCTTCAGTCTCCCATCCCTGAGTCTGTCAGTGCTCGATCAATGCACATTTCCCAACTGCACAGATGATGTCTAATCCATGCCGAAATCAGGGCTCTGCCCTGCCCAACAGCATCACCATAGACAACCCCCTTGCTCTTTGGACCTCAGTGTGCTCACCTATAGACAGGGAGAACACGACCCGTCTTTTCTGGATTTCAAGCTTGTTTGGGTGCTAAGGCTTAAGTCACGATGGCTGTCCAAATGGCTCCTCCCCTCCACCCTGTGTCCCGTCCCTTGTGTAGTGAAGGGGTTAAAGAAATTCCAGGAAGCAGCAAAGAGGTGAAGGGGTTAAAACTACCTCACCACTGATAACTAAGAAATAATAATAGTAGCCGGCTAAACACTACGCTCCAGACGCTCTTCTAGGGAATTAACTCGTATAACCTTAGAACAACCTTATGAGGCAGATCCTATCACCATCTCTGTTTTATGGGTGGAGAAAACTGAGGCCCAGAGAAGTTAAGTAATATGCCAAGTAATGCGCTTGGAGTCCATTACTGATGAGACTTTCCCCAAACCCCTTCAATCCAAGGTCATTGCCAGTTCAAGGGCATGACCGTTGATTGGATCGCCAGCAACGAGGGTTTATGTTTGTGTGTGACTTTGCCCCTGCGGCAGACGCTGGGGGTCCAGAGTTGAGTGGGACCGATCCCTGCCTTCGGGGAACCCACTGTCGGCGGGGGAGATGGCTGAGCACGTGGTTCTGAGGTTGGGGTGGGTGGGTGGGGGCTTCCTTCAAGGTGCCCAAGGGCTCAAGGTGCCCAGGGCAGGGCCAGAAGTCCAGGAGGGTGCAGGAGGGATGTTTCTTCCCAGCCGTGGGAACCCGGGACTGACCGAGCCCTAAAGTCTGAAAACCCCACAAAGTCAGCCCTAGAAGGGCCCCGAGAATCAGCTGTTCAGTTAAACGGTAGTGCCCGATCACTTGCCCTGGGCCCTCAAAGTCAAGGGGCATCCATGTGTAGGGGCGGGGTGGGGACCATGCAGGTCAATTCCGAAGGCAAACAGCCCAGAGAGGGTAGGACCCACCCGCGGTCAGGAACCAAGTCCGAATCCTCGCAAAGCCGGGACCGGAAACCGCGGGCTCCTCACTCCCAACCCGGCCCCTTTCAACACTACCGCGGGCCTCAGGGTCCTGGGATCCTGGCTCCCCCAGGCCAGGGGCCCCCCCAGGGAAGGCCTGGTCCTCTCTTCTTCCAGAGTCTCGGGTTGCTGGTGGGGACAGCAGCTGGCAATGGAAGAGGCCTCCCAGCCTGAGGCTGACCCCGGCCACACGCACTTAGCCTCCGACTGCTGGTGTCGGCTGAGGTCGGTACACTTGGAGGGGAGAGTGGACGCCCTTGCCCTCCATTCTGCCCCCCCTGCCTGCCTCCCTTTATCACCTTGTTAAAGGAGTTTTACTCTCCGTTTGGAACCCGGAGTTTCATTATTCCGTGTGTGAAGCTTAGGGATAATAGGCTGCCACTTGAAGGCTTCTTTTCATCTTCAAAGCCCTCAGCAGACTGTTAATTAGTCCTCTCGCCTGCCCCCAGCCCACCCAGAGGGGGAGGTTAGTGTTCGGGCCTGGGGGTGGGGGGAACCCCACCGAGGCCTGAGGCCCTGAGCTCTGTGGGGCTGAGCGAAAGCCTGAGGAGGAAAAGGAGGAGCCCTGAGTTCTGGAATCTTCTAACGGGCTCCAAGCCCGTGAGCTCCTCCTCCCCTGTCCAGACAGTAGCATAACTGAGGGCAGGAGGGGGTCTGAGCCCCCCAGTAGGAATGAGGCTCCGAGAGGCTCCCAGGGGCAGACAGCCGGAAGTCGGAACCCAGCCCCCACCAAGAGCATAGCCTTGGTGCCTCTGTTTTCTTCTCTCTAAAATGGGAAGAATGATAAGGCCCTCCTCAAGCTGACAGTTAGTGAGGTATCTGGCCCAGAGTGGTCTTCGCCAAGAGTGAGTGAATCAACGAGTGGGGATGCTGGTGGGTGGGAGTCAGGGGGGGAAGATGAGAGGGACAGAGAGACAGGTTGGGGGCCTCGGTGGGAGGGAGGGGCTCCTTTTCCTTCTTGACCCCTTCTTATCCTTACTCACACGGCTCGGGGGGGGGGGGGGGCTCTGCACAGAGGCCAACACTCTCCATGGCAACGCGTGGCTGGCCGTAGGGTTGACTTTGCTCGTTTTCGTGAGCCCTTGACATTCACAGGCAACTCAAATTCTCAGCAGTGGAGTGCTCCCAGGGTTCCTGGGTGAGGATCCCCCCAGGTGCTCGGCCTCTGTGCCACCGTGAGGGCCAAACCCAACGACCGATGCCCCAGCGCCAGCCTCGGGGTCTCCCAGCCTGGGCTCCAAGGGCTGCGCCAAAGCTGGGAAATCACCCCCACCTCTTAGGATGATTTGGTGAGGTTCTGCGGGCTGTGCGTGAGGCCCACGAGGCTCAGTGTTGGGGGAAGGGGTAGCCCCAGTGGCCAGTAACAGTGTGGGAGCCTGGGGCACGAAGCATGAGATGTACCCGCGGGTGGTGGCCACACGCCCCTGCCCTCTGGGCACCTGCTCTATCCTCTGCGTAGACGGGCACGGGGCTAGAGGGGAGGGCTGAGGGAGCGTGTGCAAACTCTGAAGGCAACTCTTAACAGGTTTGGTATCCCCTAAATTTCAGTCCCGGGGAGACCCCTTTCGTAGCCACTGCGTCCCCTATTCGGGGCTCCCGCGGAAGCTGCTCGATGACAGACAGCGTTATTCTTTGTGGCCTTTCTCCAAGCCTGTGAGAATCGGGGGCCTGCTGTGGTTGACAGTGTAAGGGACGGGGGTTTGAGATGACGGAGACCAGAAGGACCTCATCTCGGGGAGGAATCCCAAGCGGTGATCTGGCTTCCTGTCTGGGGTCAGACGGAAGAGGCGGAAAGAGAGGACCAGGAAGGATACCCGGGGCGGGGAGCTGGTGCCCGCTGAGGTTTCACCATTTGCTCAGCGCTCTTGACAGAGGGGAGGCATGCAGAGGGGCTCCCAGACAGATTGGACTGGGCCTGGAAAAAGCGCGTCCCGCCCCGGCTCCCCATCCCGACCGGCGCCCCAGTGCCCCATGCCGGGAGTCCCTGGTCCGGTAGCGGTGACGGTGGCCGCTTGGCAGTCTGTAGGTTCTTTCCAGTCCTTCAGAAAGTGGGTACGAATGATGCCTCTCGTGACGTGGCTCCAAGGGTCCTCCTGAGATGACATATCACATCCACTCACTCACTGGCTCGCTCATTGCTCAGCCTTTACTGAGCCCCACCGAAGTCCACAGCGCTGGCCACTGGGGGTTGGATATGGAGTCCCCTGCCCCTCCCCCCCCCCCACCTCCCCGGGTGTTCACAGCCTCAGGAGGGATCCAAGCAAGAAAGAAGAACATGCCCACACAGTGTGATCAGGGCTCAGCACCCGGCCTGGATCTGGGGTCAGACAATTAAGGTTTCAGCCCCAGAAGCTAGGGGATAAGCACATGGAGAAGAGTCAGCGGCTTCCACGCAGGGGAGCGGGGCGCTCGGAGGTCCAGAGAGGGAAAATACGCCAGCCTAAACAATCCCAAGTAGTTTGGCAAGGCCCGGTGGAGTGGTGAGGGGCCCAGGGGCCAACGGCCTTGCATGCTGGACTTTACCCTGAGGGCAATAGGGAGCCACTGAAGAGTCTGGAGCACCGGAGTGATGCTTCTTCCGCTTGGCTAGCATAACCTCAAATGAGCCAACCCTGGTTACACTGTGGGAAAACGTATGAATCGTGGTTTAATAGATGGGGTGCATTCAGCTAAAAGGCGGGATCCTGAGACAACTGGGCCGGAGGTCTTTGGTGGGGGCAACTTTGGTCTTCAGGGTCAAGTCTCACCTCATTGCACCACCCCTGACTTTGCCCCCGCTGCTTCGGACTTGTGCTCCTCAAGTTGGGACACAGGTATCTGGCTGTGCCTTGAACTTGGCTCTGTGGTCACCCTGCCCGTTTGGGCCACGGGCCCTCCCTCCCTGCTCCCCACCCATCCATGTCTCTGGAGCCCCAGTCCTGCCACCCCTTGTGGGAAGCCTGCCCGGACATGTGCTCGTCCTTGGGACCATTTTGATCTTTCCAGTTGGAGGTTTGTTGTAGGGCTTTCTAAGGCAGTGTGAACCTTCCTATTGGGCCACGTGGTAGAACCTTCTGGGCCAAGCCTGAATCTCTGCTACTAAGGAAGTCACCATGCCTCGTCCCTCTTGGGTCCCTCAGTCACCTAGCTCTGTGCCTGGCAAACGGCAGGTCTGCATTAAAGCGTCTGTTCGGCGGGATCCCGTTTTCCGACATGCATCCTAGACTTGCCCAGAAATATTGCGGTGTGAGTGTAGGTCTCCCCCTAAGTTTCTGCTGGTCCCTTTTCTTCTGTGGCCGGTGGCCCCCGTTCCCCCTTCCAAGCCTTCTTGACACGCCCAGGAGCAATCGCCCATTCCTTTGCTGTGCCCTATGGTCCCTCGTCCCTGTCTCGCTTAGGTTCCTTATCACATTTGGCCAAAGTCATTGTTTTGAAGGGTCCACTCTCCCCACCTTCCTGTCCCCGCAGCCAGCCCAGTGCCAAATGCACAGTAAAAGATCTGTGCGTGTTTGCTGAGTGAAAAAGCAAAGGCCCTGGCCAGAGTACAAGACCACTCACTCCTTAGGCATATCGAATGGGGACACAATCGCCAATTGAATTTCTTTCCTTCAAAGGGCCATGTACCCTGGAAGCTTCATTCCAGACGCCCAGATGGCAGGGCCTGGGAGAATTCTCAGTTATTCCTGCTGCAACTGTTTTCTCCAGAAAGTCCAGAGTTCAAAAGGGAGGCATTTGCCGCACACAATTGGGCCAGTGTGCGAGGATGTGGGTGGCACATTTCCAAGGCCTCGGTGGGACGTTGAGCAGTCCCCAGTGCAAATATCAGAGAAAGACTTCTCCCTGGGGGGCGGGCAGACGTGGTCACCCAGAAACGGAGGCTTTGGCAACAAGAAGAAGATGAAGAAACCAGGTCAGCCACAACACGGGGCCGTGGAGAGACTGCTGGGCTTGGGGCCAGGGGGCCTGGGTTCCCAGTTGGGATCTGGGTTTCACATCCAGGTCTCTGACCATCTAGCCCCAACCTCATTTGCCAGTGACAGTTTCTAAGCCAAGAATTAGTTGCAGGGCCTGTCAAGGGAATTTGTCTGATTTGGGAGTTGTTTCTGGTAACTGGGGCTGCGGAACGAAGCCCCCTTTCTCATTCTTAGAGGTGGCGGCCCTACTGAGTGGAGGGCCAACCCCGAAAGGTTCTACTCCAGCGGAGCTCATCCCGGCCTTCTCCGCGTACGTCTTACTTTCCAGACTCAGCGACTTCGCTCGTGGCTTGCCTTCTCTCAGCGTCCGCCTCTGGAACCCCCCCCCAAACTGGCCTCCTTTGCTGCTTTTGTTCTGAAGGCTTTCTCGGATCACCACAATGGGTAAGGATCTTAGGGAGAGAGGGACAGAGAGAGAAAGAGGGAGGGGACGGGTTCTAAGAGACTCCGGGGGTTACGCTGGAATGTTTGTCCAGCAAGCATGCATCGAGTGCCTATGAGAACCCAACGTGGCGCCTACCCTGTGCCAGGTGCCGTGGTAAGTTCTCCGCAGGCCTGATCACGCTTAGCGCTCGCAGCAACCCCGCCGCCATTTAGATCTGCATTGGCGGTACTCTTTAGTGTCATTGTCATGCACTTCTGTTATTCCTTCTGGGCGCAAAGTAGAATTTCACTTCCTTTTGTGGCCGGGTGGGGCCATGTGAACAGCTCCGGCCAGTCACTGGTGAGAGGAAGTAGCACATCATTCCGGGTTGGAGGATATTTCATTTCCCGCCCCAGTATGGTGACAGGTCAACGGTGATTGAGAAGGTGACAGCTTTATCAGGCTCCTCTTGGTTGAGTGAGTGCAGGGAGCAGATCCTCAGGCTGACCCACGATGGACACGCAGCATAAATACATTTTGATTGTTTCAAGGCACTGAGGTTTTGGACTTGTTTGTTACTGTCGCATCACCTAGCCTACGCTGACCATTACACCGTTTGACAGACGAAGAAATCACGGCTGCAGGGGGAGGCACGGACGGGCCCGGAGAGGGCTGGTTGGATCGTTGATTGTATCCAACGCTCTGCCTGCCTGGCCGATGGTGCAAGGCCTTGGGGGCCAGGCAGACGACTGGACTTCAGGCTGTTATCTCTGGAGTGCAGGAAAGGGCTTGCAAATGGAGGAACAGCGCAGTCATACTTGGGCTTCCGGAGGATCATTCTGGCAGCTGCTCTTGGCTGAGAGGTCACTTGCTGTTTGCCCATGTGGAAAGATCAATCAGGAGCCCCACTGAAAGCCGAACTTCCAGCATATGGAGACAGGCCCAGGGCAAGTCTGTAGAGCGGACCAACCATGTGTCCCCAGGCTGAGGGAGGCTGGTTGGAAGAGGGGCCTCCCAGGAGGGCCTTCTCCCCATCCAGGGAGGCCTATCAGCTCCCTTGTCTTTTTAAATGACCATAAAACAGCCCGGAAATGAATGCCAACTAACAAGGTTAAAGGATCCTTAAAAAACAAATGATGCCATTTTTTTCCCCAACTCACTGCTGAGTAAAAATTTGTCACTTCAGTAAGCATTTTATTGGTAATTACAGAGTTACTTTATTTGCATATTACAGAGCTGCTAGCCGGCCCTGGTGAAAACGCTTAATGTCGTTGAGCATCTTGGAAGGAATTACTCAACCCGGGGAGGGAGAATTCAGTAATTATTTCCTTAAAACTGGAATTTGCTAATAACTTCGCAGTGCATCGCTTTGTGCTCCCCGATACAGCAATTAAATAATAAGCAATTAAGTGCCAAAGTGACTCAGGCCCAGGGCCTACCCCCAAAGAGGGCCTCTGCCTGATTTCCTTTCAAGGGGAATTGAGTTAAAGTTAACCCTCTGACTCCTGAACTCGTGGAGAGCACCGATCCCTCTAGGGGCCGGTTAGAGAGGGCCGGTGCCAAATGTCCGAAGGGAGGACTGGCAGTCAGTTTGCTGCCAGGAGAGGCTGGCTGTCCTCCCCAGCCGCTCGGGGTCGTGGGGGCAGAGGCCGAGCGTGGGGCTTCTGGAATTGCACCGCGTGGGTTTGTGACTCAGGCCCAGTCCTTACCATTCTGGTGTCCTGGGCGGATTCCCCACCGTGTCTAGCACCCCAGGTTTCTCATCAATAAAGGGGTTCACGTGACTTGGTGGTTGTGGCGGTTAAGTGACATATGATGAACAGCGTAAGCTCAGAACTCAGTCGAGGCTGAGTAAGTACGAGTGGCCTTGGCTTTGCCCCAGATCCCTGGTCTCTGCCAGCTACGTCGGGGGATGGGATTTGAACGTGAGGTCAAGAGCGGTTGCATGCTGTCAGCTCTCCCCAGATTCCTCTCCCTGCTTGTGAGGTGCACCAGCAGGTGGGTGGGGGGAAGGTGGTGCTCACCACGGGGCGGGGGGGCGGTCAGTTTCCTGGGATGGGATCCTGGCCCCCCCGACGTGGGCACGCTCCTTAGCGGTGTGACTTTGGGGTGCCTGTACACTCTCTGAGAGCCCCGGGCTCCTCGCCTGTAAACCGAGGAGAACGATACCCATCGGAGAGGCCAGGACGCCAGCTGTCCTGGTTTAACCACATAGCTTCCTGCCAGGCCCATTGAAACAAACAAACAAACAGACAGGCAAAAAAATCAGACAGAACACGGACCTGTTCTTAAAAAAGATCATGGCAATTTCAGACTTGTTCCGTCTTAATTTCTGATTGATACTTAATCAGCAGCGGCTTGGAGCTCCTCGGCTTTTAGTCGCTCCCTCTGTTAAGTATTTAATGATCTGACAACAAACACCGGCGAAGATGCTACCTACCGAGGGCCCTCGATATTTTTGCAACCCGAGGGATCCTTGCGTGATGGGGCCGAGTTTACCCTCGGCTTCATCTGGCGGCAAGGTCTGCTCAGGTTTGCTGTGCTGTTTAATAATGCAAAATGCTATTCCGTGGAGGGGAGAGCACAGAAATGTATGTTTGGTTTTTTTTTTTAACGTTTATTTATTTTTGAGACAGAGAGAGACAGAGCATGAACGGGGGAGGGTCAGAGAGAGGGAGACACAGAATCTGAAACGGGCTCCAGGCTCTGAGCTGTCAGCACAGAGCCTGACACGGGGCTCGAACTCACGGACCGCGAGATCGTGACCTGAGCCGAAGTCGGCCGCTTAACCGACTGAGCCACCCAGGCGCCCCAAAGTGTATGTTGTAAAGGCCTCATCTTCCCACCTCCACACCAGGCCCGACTCTGCCACCAGAGCTGGACTATTTAGTGACCTTCTGAGAAGGAAGATCGGACGAGATGGCAAAGGTCCAGCCCCCGGTATGGGCTTGACCCTCGGGTCTGTAGTGCTAGTCCCAAACACTCGTTCCCAGGGCTGGTCTCACCTCTTATTACACCTGGTTAGTCTTTGGCTTAAGGAAGAGGGCCAGGTTGACCTTCTCCCCAGCCCCGGGCACTGAGAGGGTCTCGTTGCCCTTGGTCACTTCCGTCTCAACACAAGCTTCATAGGGTCTCAGCGTGGTCAGGGCCTAACACCAGAGGAGGTTAAAGGCACAGGCGGGACAGCTCTCAAGGCCAGAAGGCTCTCTGGACCTGAGCTGTGTGTGCCTCATCAATACCTTCCCCTTTGGCCAAGTTCTGTCTTCCCCTGCCACACGGAAGCCACACATAGTGGCCTTAGCCACTCGGGGTCAGAATCTCATCACACACAACGATGTCCATCCGCGCGGGCCTCTACCCTCCCTCCGGTGACTTAGATTTTGGGGTATAGCTTGATCACCTGCTCCTGAACCCATTCCGGTTTATTAATGCCGCCCCCCCCCCCCAAACGGGGCTAATCTTCGTTTGTCCTGTGCAAGTCACTTCTGGGGGACCAGAAGCGGGGACCCCAGCCAGCTGCAGCTGGTGGGGTGAGCTTGGCCGCCGCTGCTCAGCCTGGGGTTTGCAAGGAGAGAGCGTTGCTGATCATGAACGTGGGTGGGAGATGGAGGGGGGGGGGGGTGGGTAGGTCTGGGCAGGGGTTCGTCACAGGCTCTGTCCCCGAGAGTCTAGCAGGGGCTCAGGGGAAATGCCTGAAAGGCCCAGCGGATAAGAAATGTAAATCCACATGGAAATGTTTTCAGGGTAATAAAATAACGTGGCGCCTAGCCCTCCCCTTGTGAGCTGACCACGGCCGACTGAGCAGCTGACATCTTCCTGCCTACGTGCCAAAGCCCACCCCTTCTTCAGGGCTCCCCCATTTGCCGTGTGTGGTGTTGGCACATCCACTGGGCAATCCGGGCTGTGAAAGTCTCTCATTTCTGACTTAATCTGTCACCCACGTCGTCCATGGTCATTTAGCTCCTGCCCTCGGCATCTCTCTAGCGACATGGGGCCCTTGAGAGCCACCGCTTGCTTTTATCGTCCCTGTGTGGTCCCTCCGGGGCCTGCCCGGAGTAGGGGCCCACCGGTGGTCTTTGCTCTGGGCTGCGGTGGGCGGCGGGCGGTGGAGGCAGGAAAGTCACCCAGATGGAGCCTTCACGACGGAGCCTGCCCCGGAAAATGTATGGATTAAAACTCCGACCTCGGATGGCAGCCAACCCCAAGGACGGTGGGGTGCTGGTACCTGTCTAACAACTTACTGGCTCTTTGGGGGGGTGGAGCTGGGGGGAGGGACCCGCTGGAAGCCCGACTGACAGCCTTTGCCCATTTCTGGGGTATGTATCTTCTCACCGTGGCCGATTCCAAGGTACCAATGCGAAAGCCACAAAACGTGGAGGTGGGCCCAAGTTCATGCCAGCCTTGCTCAGAAGCCGGTGGGAGCCGGCTCAGCACCCCGATGCATAATGACCTTTTGCGACTGACCCCTTCTGCTCTCCCGTAGTACCTGACCCCCTCCCGGGCCTCCGAGGCCGTGAGGTGCTCCCGTGCTCCTCACCGTCTTCCCTTCCCTCCTCCACGGATCTGGCCCACCACCGCCCACCCCTGAGCCGGGCTTCTCAACCCTGCCTGTTCATTACACTCCCTTAGGGCGTGTTGAGACCCTGGACTGCCCTGGCCTGTGCCCAGACCCGTTAAATCAGGATCTCTGGACCTGTAGACCGGGGCTGGGAGCTCGCCAGGTGATTCCGAAGGGCAGCCAAGTTTGAGAACCATGCTTTTTAAAAAATTCTGATGCCGGTTCCCCCCCACCAAGTCCAGCCAAACCAGGCCCCTCCGGCACCTTTGTGCGACTGCTAAGCTTTCCAGATGAAACCCAAGTGTAACCAACACTGCAACTCCCCTTCACAGAGGCCTCCCCCCCCAACCCCGGGCCCTGACTCCACCCCCCCCTGCCCTCCAAATGCTTCCCGTTCTCCCCCAGGGGACCTCTCCTGTAACATCTCTTTCTCCCATCTGGGTTTCTGGCACTGATACCTCTCCAGAAGGTTCCCTGCCTTGCCCTAACCGCCGGCCGCGTCCCAGCTCAGCTCGCCTGGTCCACCACCCAGCCCACCCTCTGTTTGTTTCCTGTTTTCTCTGTTTATGTCCCCCCCCTCCCCGTCTCGGCCCGCGGCCCTCCCCCTTACACCCTGCACCTGCCCCTCCCTTGCTGTCCGCCTGTCCCGGCTCACATCTGGGGAGGTACGGGGTCCCCGGCTCTTCCATTCACACTCATCAGCCCCAACTGGTCCAGCCTGGGCTTTTCTGAGGGTTGCTTTCTGTACTCCCACTCCCGCAAGGCCGGAGGTGTGAGCTTCCTAAACTGCTCCCCTCTCAACCACATGCCTTGGCTCCCCGTGGCCGGCCCCAAATACACAGACAACCCCCCAGACCCCACCACCTTCCTCATTGTAGGGCTCTCTTAACGCTTGTCTTTTACCCCAGCCTCACGAGACTGCTCAATGCCTCCCTTCAAATGCCAGGCACCCACCCACCCACCCACCCCTGCTCCCACCGGCCATGAGCCTTCCTCCTTTCTGCACCTTGGGACGTCATTTTCACAGCCAAAACCCAGCTCACGTGCGACCTCTTCCATGAAAGCTCCTTCCTCCCCAACCACAGAATTCGTTGCTCTCTGTGGCGGGGCTTCGTGCCATGTTGTGAGCCGTGACCTTCTGGTTCTTCCCCTCCTTGGCTGATGTCGGTTTTCGTTTCTGTCACTTTCTCTGCACTATCTTTGTAGCCTCCCCCGATTTAACGAAGTACCCAGCAGATAGGCGATGTCTACTGCATGTTGGGATATACAGGGGTTGAATTCCCAATTTAGTATTTAATCATGTGTTATTAATGATTTATTTAATCATCACTCAACTAACAGGGGTTATGGGTTGACTGGAGTCCCCCGCCCATGTCCACACTGAGGGTCTCAGTACCTCAGAGTGTGACCTTATTTGGCGGTAGGGTCTTTATAGTGGTAATTAAGTTAAAATGAAGTCCTTGGGATCTGTAGGACTAGTGTCTTTGTTGGAAGGAGATCCAGATCCCCAGAGATTGTTGGCAAACCACCAGAAGCCGGAAGAGGCACCGAACAGGTTCTCCCTCTCAGCCCTCGGGAGGAACCGAACCCGCCATCAGGGTGATCTCAGACCTGTAGCCTCCACAGCTGCGAGACAGTACATTTCTGTCGCTTGGAGCCCGTCGTCGCCGGGAGGTACTTTGTTACGGCAGCGACCGCAAACTCGTACAAGCAGGTAACTAACGCGCCTTGGGACTCTGTTTCCCACCTCACAAAACCCAGCACCGGTTCAAAGATCATCTCATTCCACAAACGTCTACTGCTCGCTTGCTGTTGACAGGGCCCCGTTGTAGGGCCCGGGGACACGACAATAACCAAAAAAAAGACCAATTCCCTTCTCTCTTGGAGCTTCTTTGCCAGTGTGGGACGGGCATTCAGTAAACAAAGAAGTAACTCTCTCCTGACGACCAGCCGCAAAGGATCCGGGGACACGGACCCCGCTTTCCATGCTTTCTTCCTTATTTGGGTCGCAGCAACTCATGGGTCAACGTTCCCTCTCTGGGTTTTGTGTGCGTGGGGTCCTCAGGAACAAACTGAGATTTCCATAATCACCGCACCTTTTGTTTTCCTCTTCTCGCCCCTCTGGTTCACTATGAGCTCCTAAAACAAACGGCACAAATAATCGATCTGTATTCTTTGTCGAAGAAGCCACTGGAAAGCATCGTGTGGAGCCGTGTGCTCTACAGGATGCGTGGTGACAGTGATTCCCCCCCCGCCCCCCCGTGTATGAGGATATGGTTATTGGATGGGGGAGAAAAGGGTATTTGCTGTTTCGGGCAGAAATAGGCTCACGGGCCCTGAGTAGCTGAGACAACAGGGGCCCCGGGCATGGCGCTCAGGCTGGCGGGGGCTCGGGCAGAAAACTCTTCCCACCAAGCCGGGGAGCCCTTCCCGGACCCGGGGTTTAAGCAGAGCCCAGCTGCCTAAGGAGCTAGGACGGTGAGGGCCTGCTTCCAAGCCAAGCCACCGGAGATTTTTTTTTTTTTTCCTGGGTGAAGAATCACAAAGGCTCTAATCTGAGAATCTATAGAATCTTAACACCTCATTTACCCAGTGTCGTTTGGGAGTGAGGAGTTCCACATAAGTGAGTTTTCCAGATAATTGAACTTTATTCCCTTAAGAGCCAAAGCTTAAAAGAAATTAACCACTTTGACGGAAAGCTTTCTAAAATCCGTCGCTCTGCTCTCAGACCCTGGGCACCCAGACAGATTTAGCCCCTTTCCCGGCAGTCCTGATGGTGAGGAGTCTGTGTCAGCTTCTGGGCTGGGGTACTGCTGCTTCCAGAGAGGGGTTCTCAGCCCTGGCTGCACGGTCCGAATCACCCCGAGGGCTTAAAAAATCCTGATGTCCCGGGGCCCCACCCCGGACCCTTTTACTCAGCATCTCTGGGAGGCGGAGCAAGCATGAGCGTTTACCAAGTCTCCCAGATGATTCCAAGGTGTAGACGAGCTCGAGAACGGGTCTTCTAGGACGTGCTGTGCGTCTTGCAAGGACGCCAAGCACAGCAGTGATGGCACAAGGCCCTGCCATCGAGGCCGACACTCAGCTGGTGACCCACGTACCTCATGTTCTTCCGTCTTTGCCCGTGGCCGCAAAGGCCTGCTCTCCAGATGGGGCGTGGCAGGAACTTTCCACCCTCACTTAGCTGAACAGTAGTCAAGACGTCCAGGTCTTTCTGGTCCCAGACCCCACTTTGCGAGGCGGCCTGGGCCAGCGCTGAATCTGGAACATTTCCATTATTGCTTTGGTTCCTTCCCTTCTCCTGTATGTATGTATGTATGTATGTATTTATATATTTTAATGTTTGTGTATTAACAATAATTTTTTTAGATGCTTGTTTATTTTAGAGACAGAGAGAGACCGAGCACAAGCGGGAGAGGGGCAGAGAGGGAAGGAGCCACAGAATCGCAAGCGGGCTCCAGGCTCGGAGCTGTCAGCACAGAGCCTGACGCGGGGCTCGAACCCACGAACCATGAGATCATGAGCTGAGCCACCCAGGCGCCCCAATTTATTTATTGTTGAGAGAAAAAGAGAAAGAGCGAGCTAGAGAGCATGCACGAGAGTAGGAGAGGGGCAGAGAGAGAGGGAGACAGAGGATCTGAAGCAGGCTCTGTGTGGACAGCCGAGAGCCTGACGCGGGGCTCGAACCCAGAACTGGGAGATGGTGACCTGAGCCGAAGGAAGACGCCGAACGACTGAACCCCCCCGGGTGCTGCGGTTCCTTCCCTTCTTCATAGCAACACCCTCTCCCTGTTGCTTAAGGGCCTGCCTCACCTTCCGGAACTTTCTAACCAGCTCACTGGGATTATAGGCACACTGAGCACATGGGCTCTGAGCGAGGCCTGAAGAGAGGACCTTTTCTGGAGAAAGTGCATGTGAGCTCTGGGCCATAAGCTTTGGAATTCTGCTTTCCTTGTAGGGGACCCAAGAGACGGCTGTATAAATAAATCAATTCACTTCTCTGCCTTTAGCCGGCCCCGGGGCACAGCCAAGGTGCTGCTGTCTGTTCTGTAGACAGCCCGGGCTAGGCAGCCCCCACAGCGTGGAAGAGGGGAGGGAGGCCCTCCCTGAGTCAGCTCCTGCCTCTGTCTGTCCTCCGCTCCCCGCTCCCCCTCCCCTCCTTCCTCGCCTGCCACCCTGGGCTTGTCACCAGCCTCTGAACTTGTCCCAAACACCCACGTGCTCTTCCCTGGGAGCCCTGCCCCCACCTCCTTTGAGCAAACACTTCCCAGAGCCTCTGCCTGTCAGGGAGGTCCCTGGGCCCTGTCCAAGGAGCCCAAACGGCTCCAGGATCAGTTTCTCCATCTGTGAAATGGGCGCGGCACCACGTATCTCACGAAGTCATAAGACCTTGGGGCCGTCCTCTCCGTGCACTTGGCTCACCTCCTGTCTGTCTGGGAGCTTCTCCCCGTGCCTTTGTCTGCTCTCCCAGCGCAGGACATGGGCCCTCGAGGGTGCGGGGGGGGGGGGGCCCTTCCACCCCAGGTGGCTCCAGCTCAGAGCCGGGACAGGTTGTGCGTCCTGTAACCACCCAGGGCCCCCAGCCTCCCGAACGCAGACCTTGAGAGGCCCGAGCGTGTACCGAATGCAAACAAGCAGCCAAGTATTTCCAAACCTGGTATTTCACCAGCAATGGCCCTTCAGAGGGGCCCAAAATACACAGCGCGGGTGTTTGCACTTGAAAGGGTGAGAGGCCCAGCCCCTCCCCCCCACCTCCCCCCCCGCCAACCCGGGCTCGGTGGCCAGGTCTTCCCTGTGTCAACAAGGGAAAGGAAAACAGCTTGGCTGTGTCTGGGGCGACCTGACAAAGGGGTTTTCCGACTGGGGCTGGAGGAGAGGGAGGGCAGGGCAGGCGGCTGCCAAACCCCCTGGGCGCTTCCTGCAAACGGCGTGGAGACCTTGGGGCTTTCTTGCGAGCTCAGGGAAGGACCTTACGGGAATCCCCCAGAAATGATAATAACAGTTCCCGGTGACGGTGACGGGGCGGGGTGCTTATCCCTTATAATCCTGCTGAGGTCTGCACCATACATTGTCCCCATGCTACAGACGAGAAGACGGAGGCCCAGAGGAGATGCTCACTCGGGGGTTGGTAGAGGGCGGAGCCCGTTTCTGTGCCCGGGGCAGGACCGGTATGTAAAGCTGGCTCTTCCCTCTGTCCCCCGTCTCTCCAGGGCTGCGGAGCCCCCACCACGGTCAAGGCACTGAGGTCCTGAGAATTCACAGATGCATAGAGCTGCCCGTTAAAAGCAGGCCAGCCTTGGGGGGTCCGGGTGGCTCAGCCCGTTAAGCCTCTGACTTCGGCTCAGGTCATGGTTTACGGGTTCGAGCCCCGCGGCGGGCTCTGTGCTGACAGCTCAGAGCCTGGAACCTGCTTCGGATTCTGTGTCTCCCTCTCTGTCTGCCCCTCCCCCCTCATGCTCCGTCTCTCTCTCTCTCTCTCCTTCAAAAATAAATAAACATCAAAAAATAAAGCCCTGTGGGGGCGCCTGGGTGGCGCAGTCGGTTAAGCGTCCGACTTCAGCCAGGTCACGATCTCGCGGTCCGTGGGTTCGAGCCCCGCGTTGGGCTCTGGGCTGATGGCTCAGAGCCTGGAGCCTGTTTCTGATTCTGTGTCTCTCTCTCTCTCGGCCCCTCCCCCGTTCATGCTCTGTCTCTCTCTGTCCCAAAAATAAATAAAAAACGTTGAAAAAACAATTAAAAAAAAAATAAAAAAAAATAAAAAATAAAATAAAGCCCTGTGGTCGGTCATGGCCACGTGAGAGGACACTGGTTCCCAAGAGCTTTATTCACAGATCATGGGATAGGGGACAGGAAGTGATCACCTCTGAGGGCTATGTTTGCAAGAGGGGCCAGCTGGGCTAAGTGCTGAGAAAGGAGACAGGGGTCGTATTTGCCTGCAGGCCAGTGGCCTGCCACCCCGCACACACGCTGTGTTCGTGGGGACAGCAGGGTGGGAGTCAGGGTGGAGAAGGAACCACTCCCCCTCCCGAGGTGCGGGACAGGCGCAGTGGGTGGGGCTGGGCCTCGGTAGAAATCAGTGGACTTGGAGGCTTCCCCGGGGCCGGGGGGAGGCGGTGAGCTGGGGGGCTGTGGTCCTGGGGGGTCAAGGAGACACCGAGGGGTGACAGGGCCCTGAGGATCCTGTCAGGAGCTTGCTGGGCACATCAGCCCCCAAGAGGACCCCGGTGACAATTTCTCAAGGCCCCATACGGGTAGTGTGGATAGCGATGATAAAGTGGAGGGACCCCAAATGTGCTCAGAACTCGCCAGTGTCACCTTTAGGGCAGTCCCTTCCCGAGCACAGGCGTGGGATGATGCGGGTGGTACCTAGAGGAGAACGAGGCCGGGCGGGGGGGGGGGGGGCGGGGGGGGAGGGGAGCACTGGCTGATGTTTTAGGAGACTGGAGCACTTCCTGGAGTGATCTCGGGCAGGCCCTTTCACTTCCCTCCGTGGATCTCAGTTTTTTCAGCACAAAGTGGGGTAGACGGGATGATGAGCCCCAAATGCTGGCCTGAACAGAAGCTCCCATGTGGAGAGGGAGGGGGGAGGGGGGTTTGCAGCCAAGAGTCTGTCCTGCTCGCACCAGGACGTGGGACAAGCCTGGGCCAGGAGAGCAGCCCGTGACGCGGGCTCTGCTCTGTCCCATGTAGGGCGTGTAACCACGGGCAAATCATTTCACCGCTGTAAATGGAGATAATTGTCCCTCTCCTGGCTCACTCACGGGGTTACTGTGGACATCAAGTGAAGTTATAAGCGTGAAGTGTCGTTCAAGCTGTAAGGGTTGGTCTAAAGTTGAATCACCTTCCGGCTCAAGGACCATAGGGAGCATTGAACCCCATTCTCTCATATTCCAGAAGATGAAACAGAAGTTCAGAGTGGCTGTGACTTGTCCCACGTCCTCTGAGCAGAACTGAGACCGGCTTCTAGATGCAGTCTTTTCCCTTTGACCACCGCTCTTGCCTGCTGATTCATTTTTGTCATAGAAGAAAATGTAACCGGCACCCATCTGACCCTCGGTATGGAACATCTCTTTGCCTTCAAAAGAAAAGAAGAAGAAGAAGAAGAAAAAAATCCAAACCCCAGCAACCACAGAGCACTTGCTTCTCAGGAAAAGCCACTGCCTGCTGCCACCGGGAATGTGACGCAACAGAAACCGGCCTCGCACGCCTGCCTGCCCCCAAACAATCGTGGCCTGTCCTGATGGTTCTGTGGCCAATGTCTTGCTGTCACCAAGCTCCTCCAAAGAGCTGTGGGAGGTTGTTTTGATATTTGATTAGCCACCGAGGGTAACTGGTGAGTGCTCGAGCGAGCCAACTCCAAAGCCATCACGGCGCTGAGTGCCTTGGCCTGTTAGAGATAGCGCCATATCAGGGAGAGTGATGGCGGGCAGGGCTCCAAGAGGGAAGATGAGTGGGCTGTTGGGAGAAATTAATATAAGGAAAGGAAGTGGTGAATGAAGTCAAAGGAAAACAGGGTCCTATGATATCCGTGACTCATAAATCTCATGGATACCTGGGATGTGAGTTCCCCGCTCCCCCTTGAGTTAGTAAATGGCTTGTCCTCAGGGTGACCCTTCTGGAAGATTCATGGGTGTGGGCGGGCTGGGAGGAGGTGGGGGGGAAGGTGCTGGCAGCACGGGGGGGGGGGGGGTGTAACTTTTAGGAAGAGCTGATGTAAGTCCCTCCTCTCGCACAGGGGGGATCCAGCTATGAAGATCGGCCTCCAGAGGGGTTGGGGACCTGCCTAGCGCAGGATTCAGGGGAGTAGAGGTAAAGGCAGGGGGCCACAGGGAGGGATGACGGCGGAGTGAGAAGGGGGGTAGGAGAGACCCAAGACGGAAGACCTGACTCCTTCGCCAGGCTGCTCAGGCTAACCTCCTGCCAGCCATTCGTGGCCAAGAGGGCCTTTTTGTTATTTTTAACCACCGTGAGCCCCCTGATGTGAAAGACTGTGTCTGCCAAATGAATTCATTTCCCTACGTTATTGATTTATTTATTGAATCAGAAATCTCTCTGAGTTCCTGCTCCGAGAATCTGACCGGGTCCCAGAGCCCTTGGTTGCCCACGGAATGGGATTGGTTTCAGCCTTGGAGTTCCGCGAGCCTTGCTGTGAGGTCAAGTTTAGGTCAGTGGGGTCTCCCCGTAGGGGCTTGAAACGTTGGAAATCACTTGTGGACCCCGCTGCTTTCCGCCAGGCTCAAATGAAGTCGGCGACTACAGACTCTATCCCGCCACCTTGGGTCCTATGGCACAACGGGAGCCATGTTGGGGGGGGGGGGGTCCGGCACCAGGATGAAGGAAGGCCAGCAAAACAAATGGGAGAAGGTAGGGGTGCCTCAGAGTAGGGAGAGGGGTATGGCCCTAGGAGAGAAAGGTGGGAAGAATGGCTGGGGGTCCCATCACGTGACTTCCTGGATCTGTGGATTTGCTAACGCTGCCCTGTGGTCCCTCTAAGGACATGTCTGTGATATCATGCGACCTCATTCAGTTAGTCAAGATCTTGTGTGTGGAAAGGCTGTTCCCCTGCAGCCAAGGAACCCCGCCGTTTCAGTGTATGGGGACCCACATCAGAGTCCCCAGGCGCGCACCCCCGGTAATGACGGAGGAACACCGGGACCAGGTTGGGGGACCCAAGAGCTGGAAATTGGGGCCTTCCGTGAAGCCCAGGGGCAGCGACTACCATGGCCCAGGCCCAGCTTCAAAGCACAACTCAGCAGGACGATAGCGCCCCCAGCCCCCCATTTCTTCTCCCTCACCTCAGAACTGGCCTCCCAGGACTAGCCAAGTTGGTAGTCTCAGCTCCAGTTTATAGCTGAGGAAACTGAGGCTCCTAGAGGTGAGGTCATTAGTCCAGCATTATGCTCTGCGCCCCGAGCCCCGGCTTGTCTGACTCCAAGCAGGGGCTGTCACCGCCACACCGTGTGCTTCTTGGGGGTTTTAGCATACTTCGGGCTGTCTTCCCGTGGAGGCAGTGAGCACCTAGGGGGCAGAAGCAGGATCTTACTCATTATTTGGTTTGCTTCATTCTGACATATTTGTTGAGGGTTGTCTTCACGCAGGCACTGAGCGAAGCAGGACCCGGGACCTCACGCGGGGGGCCTAGGCTCAAGGATTTCAAGATGGCGACCGTAGAGCTTTCAACCAAGCGCGGGGCCTTTCTGAATGCGGGCAGAGAGGGAAACAAAATTAGACGCCGCTGCAGGGCGCTCTGAGAACGAGGCCAGCAGCAGGCCCAGGGCGAGGGGAGAGCAGGAGAGGGCGCGGAGCTCGATGGGCCCTTGGCTCAGGGCCTCTAGACTTTCCATTGTAGATTTCCAACAAGTGTGTGCTAAGGAAAGCATCTTGGTGCCCATTATCTCACTGTGACATTGTGAGGCAGACGTCAGGTAACAAATCGCCTTTCTGAGCATTTATCAGTATTAACCGCTCTGCTCTTAACCTCGTGACGTAGTTGCTTTGTCCCCATTTTACAGACAAGGAAGCTGAGGTTCAGCGAGTCAGCAAAGCCCGCCTGGTCAGTAGGATGTCACCCCAAGTGGTCTGCGTCTGAATCTAGAAGCCGTTCCCCGGAACACCCTGTTGCCGTCTGTGTGGGTGACCGCACACAGTGACGTGTGGGCGTGTGCCCAAGCTTTGGGGGTCCCAGGCACGGTAGAATGGGATGACAGGTCTGTGAGGGGCCACGGGGTGCTCGCGAGTCTGCTGTTGGGGGGTGGTGCGCAGAACAGTGAGCCCCAGGGCCTGCAGCACAAGAGGGACTGAGGTTGCTAAAATGCAAGTATTACAACTTTCTTCCTTTGAAATGGTTTTCTTTTTAAATTATTATTATTTTATTTTTGAGAGAGAGAGAGAGAGAGAGCGAGAGAGCATGTGCGTGAGTTGGGGAGAGGCAGAGACAGGGAGCCAGAGCTGACAGCACAGAGCCCGACGCGAGGCTCGAACTTGTGAACCGCGAGATCATGACCTGAGCCGAAGTCCGATACTTAGGCGACGGAGCCCCCCAGGCGCCCCTCCACTTGCCTCCTTTCAAAGGAAAAGGACACTGGACAATAACATTCGGAGAAAAGAAAGAAAAGTGGCCCTAGTCCCAATACCCAAATACCACCCCAGGGACTATCTTAAAATGCTCCCTGCTGGTCTTGGAGGCAGGCGAGAAAAACATAGTCTCACGTTTTGGGGGAAAGGTGAAGAAGAGTAGCCCTTGTGGAAAGCAATCCGGTGACATCGATTCAGACACGAGAGAACGCAAACACTCTTCAACTCGGCCATCACGCTCCTGGGAAATCGCTCCGTGGGCCACGCCAGCCTGGCATGGAAATGGGGGCCATGATCACACGGCGCGCAGTGAACCTCACCCCTGAAAACCGGGGGCCGCCTCCAGCCATCCCCGCAGGCGAGGGGAGGCCGCAGGAGCGCTCGGGGGTGGGGGGGCCACACGCTTTTGTCCAGTGTCTGCTGGGACCCCCTTCCCGGGGTCGGTCAGGGCTCTTGGGCTGCAGGCAACAGAAGACAGATTGGACTGACTTCAACAAAAGGGGGAGCCTGCTGGAAGAATGTGGGGGCGGCTTCGGGATGGAGCTGAGCCGGGAGCTAACTGACAGGAAGTGGGGTGACTCCAGAACACCTCAGGAGCAGAACCTTGCCGGTCTTCTAGGCTGGCCACGGCTCATCGGCCGAACGAAGGCCAGGCCCGTCCCTCTCCTTGCCTCTGCTCAGGATTCAGCGTCCCAGAAGAGAGTCTCATTGGCCAGGGGCCATCCCTGGCTAAGTCAGGGCAACCGGAGGAAGGTTCCAGCAAAAGGAGCCTCTGGGGCCTTCTCCCCCTTCCCCGGGAAACATAAGCCTCTTGTGTTTACTATAAACGGAGACTGCATTTTGTGAGGGGAGGTGCTCCTCCCCGAGGAAATTGGGGGCTGCCCTGGGAGGGAAATAGGTGCTAGAGGTTAAAAAAAAAACCACGTCTTCTTCTCAAGGGCCTCCCCACTCGGCGTCTGGGGAGATGGGCTGGGCTGGCTTTTACTTAAGGGTGATCCTTTGGGTTGTAAGTGAGAGATACCCACTCAAGCTGTTTTCCTCAAAAAAGGGGGCTTTCTGCTAAGGAAACCAAGAAGCATGAAGACTTCAAGGCCTCGGGGAAGGCCGTTCCAGGACCCAGCCTCTCGCTTTGGCCTGTCTTTCCACTTGACGCTCGCTGCATGCTGTCCTGAGTCCGCTCCCCCCACCCTGCGAGGCTGGCCCTTGCTGTCTTTCTCCCTCTTTCTCCAGACTGACTGTCTGCCCTTCATGCCCGTGGAGTTGGAAACGTTCCAGGCCACAGCTTTTCCATTTACATTTCCGCTACTCGAGAAAGCCGTCCAGCTGTCTGGCTGCCTCTCCGTCTCAATTACGGATTTCCCAGAGAGAACTGCGTTGGCTCTGCCCGGGTCAGCTGGTCACCTTGCTCTCATGGGCTGTGGCCAGTGGGCAGGAGACGCGGCTTCCGGGAGCGTCACCCCGGGGGCGGTGAGACCCCGGGGAGGAAATGGAGGGAAACCTTAAGAGAAGCGCTGAGTCCAACACACCGAGAACACCGCTGAGGCCGCAGGACATCAGAGGCAGAAAACCCCGGGATCCTGTATGGAGCTGGGGGTTCCGGGGGTGAGGGGCACGAAGTAGGAGCGTCGGGCTGGGAGCAAACAGGGAGTCATAGTCTTGGGAACTGGCTGGTGTCACCCACGGTCTTTGGCACTGGCTTTTAGGGGCTACCTGGGGACACGATGGGGGGGCTGGGTCAGCCCAAGAACCACGCGTGGGGCCGGCAGTCATGATCAGATGGTTTTGAAAGATACGTTTTGTTTTTCTTTTTCCCAAGTGATCTATGCACCTAGTTCTGAGAGATTGCTTCATGTGCAAAGCGCTGGCTCCCTCATCCCTCCCCCACTCCCAAGAGGAAGCAATCTCAGCTCCCTTAGGTACTGTTCTATTATTTATCTCCATAGACTTCTTTATTGCATTTCATTTTATGTTTTAGGGAGAGAGCGCGCACGTGCGCGAGCTGGGGAAAGGGAGAGAGAATCTTGAGGCTCCAACGCGGGGGCTTGATCTCCCGACCCTGGGATCATGACCTGAGCTGAAATCGAGAGTTGGACGTTTAACCGACTGCACCCCCCGGGTGCCCCAATCTCCATACACTTTTTTTTTTTTTAAGTTTATTTACTTATTTTGAGAGTGAGAGTGGGGGAGGGGGCAGACAGGGAGAGAGAGAGAGAGGGAGAGAATCCGAAGCGGACTCCACACTGTCAGCGTGCAGCCCGACCCTGGGCTTGATCTCACGACCCTGGGATCATGACCCGAGCCAAAATCAAGAGTCTGATGCTTAACCGACTGAGCCACCCTGATCTCCAGGGGCGGAGTATACTTCCAATAACTTGCAGGGGCGCCTGGGTGGCTCAGTCGGTGGAGCGTCCGACTTCGGCTCAGGTCACGATCTCATGGTCTGTGAGTTCGAGCCCCGCGTCGGGCTCTGTGCTGACAGCTTGGAGCCTGGAGCCTGTTTCGGATTCTGTGTCTCCCTCTCTCTCTGCCCCTCCCCCGTTCATGCTCTGTCTCTCTCTCTGTCTCAAAAAAATAAATAAACGTTAAAAAAAAATTTGCTAGGCGGCTTTTTTTTTTTTTTTCCCATTATCTATTGACTTCTTGTTCTGGTAATTGAGGATTTAGCTACTTTACAAGCCCCCCCCACCCCCACCCGACCGTTTCTCCTTTTAGCCCCATGCTGCTATGGGCTATCACCGGTTTGGTCCGTGCTTACATTATCAGGCTATGACAATACTGTTTCCCCATGACTTCAGTCAAGTACTATGATTGCATTTCCCTTTTTGTACCTCACTGTGTTTTCCTTGGCCTTAATCTCTTTGCTTTCTTAGGTGCTCAGGTCTCTGTGTTCCAAGGGAGCTATTGAGCGTCTTATCAATTCCGTTTTCTAAAGTTTGAAACAGCGCACTGGATGGCACTCATAGGTCATATACATGCCCCTCCCATTCTCACCTTGTATTTGGACTGGCTGCCGTCTGGGCCCCTCTGGGGGCTCTGGGCCCGCTACCCTGAAATTGTGCCACTTTCTTCTGCCTGTATCCCACGTGTTCCCATTTCTTGGTTCATTTTCTTGTTCGGCTGGAGCACGTGCTGTAGCGACTTGCTAACAAAAGGTGCAAGGGAGGTTAAGGTTCTGCACGTCTGAGATGTATTTATTCCACCGTCACACTGGATTTATGGTCCGGCTGAGTACAGAATTCCGTGCTGGAAAGAACGTCCCTGTCTGCATTTTGCGGACACGGGCCCGTTGCCTTCTCACATTCTGGTTGAGGTCTGACACCATGTGGGTGCTGTGGGGGGTAGGGAGGGGGCCCCGGGAGTGCCACCGCTCCAGATGTAGACTCTCGACCACCTGCACCGCCCCCGCACCTGCCCCTCCCTGTGGACTTTCTCCAGACTCACATGCTCTGGTGCCGAGCCTCTCGGGGATTCTTGAAGACAAACCGGTTCGCGTCTCATGGGTCCCCCTTCTGCAAAGCTCCAGTCGGTAGCTTTTCCCAACTCTGCTGAGTCATTACCACCTGTCCCTCTGCTTTCCAGGGTCCAGATATTTGTGGGAATCTCGCATCTCCTGATGTCACAAACCGCTTTGGACTTAGAATTCTATACATCTGACATTGACGGTCACTCGAACGAGAGACTGGGAGGGAGAGAAAGCCACGTTGTGTTTAATCCACCTTGTTTAACGGGATGAGAATCTTGATCTTGTTTAAGGCTTGTTTCTTCCCACCCTTAAAACATATATATGGGGTGCCTGGGTGGCTCAGTCGGTTGAGCGTCCGACTTCAGCCAGGTCACGATCTCACGGTCCGTGAGTTCGAGCCCCGCGTCACGCTCTGGGCTGATGGCTCAGAGCCTGGGGCCTGTTTCCGATTCTGTGTCTCCCTCTCTCTCTGTCCCTCCCCCGTTCATGCTCTCTCTCTGTCTCAAAAATAAATAAATGTTAAAAAAAAATAAAAAAAAAACATATATATATGTATAAATATATATATGTATACATATGTATGTATGTATATATGTGTGTTTATATGTACAAATCTATACATATATATGTATAATATATACATATATATTATACATATACATACATATAAATTATACATATATATGTATAAATAAATAAATAGACATATATATACACACATTTTCCATGTGACTGTTAAGCTTTATGAATGTCTTTTGTAACGGCTGTGTAATATTTTACATTTCATCTAGAAGACGTGGGGTGATGGGGCGCCTGGGTGACTTAGTCCTTCGAGCGTCCGACTTCGGCCCCGGTCGTGATCTCACGGTCTGTGGGTTCGAGCCCCGCGTCGGGCTCTGTGCTGACCGCTCAGAGCCTGGAGCCTGCTTCGGAATCTGTGTCTCCCTCTCTCTGCCCCCCCACCCCACTCATGCTGTGTCTCCCCCCAAAATAAACATTTAAAAAATTAAAAACAAAAAGAAGACGTGGGGTGCCTTACTCACCCTGCCTCTTATTACTGATATTTAATTGGCCTTCATGTTGCACATAAGACACACTTTTATGTGTATCGTATGGCTTTTTGTGGTCGGGATTGTTTCCTGGGGATATATTCCAAAGGATACGAATCTTTTGAAAGTCCTGATTGGTTTTGCCAAATTTCCAGGATGTTTGTACCAGTTTCACCTGTGGGCAAAGGAAAGAGCAGACTGTTGTCCTACCTGGCCGGTCCTCCCTCTATGGCTGTGCAGAACTTGTTGAAACTCTAGGTTTCCTGCAGGCCTCTCCGGCACCGAGTTCCGGTGAATCCGTGGAGGCTGACAAAGGCATTCATTCTTGCTAAGAAATGGCCACATGCTTGTCTCGACCAGTTAACAAAAACAATGTTGGTGAAGGCAGAAAGGAATGTGGATTACTTCGTTTTTTTTTTCCTGAGTCTGACACTGTGTTGGGGGTGGGGGTGGGGGGAAGGACAGGTAAAAGAAGAATGATTAAAAAAAAAAAAATAGCACGAGTTGAGGGGCGCCTGGGCGGCTCAGTCGGTTGAGCGTCTGGCTCCTGATTTCGGCTCAGGTCGTGATCTCACGGTTCGTGGGTTCGAGCCCCGCGTCGGGACCCTGTCTCCCTCTCGCTCTTTGCCTCTCCCCAGCTTTCTCTCTCTCAAAATAAATAAACATCAAGCAAAATGAATAAAAATAGCGTGAGCTGAAGCCAGCCCGGATGGTGAGTAACTTGCCAACGGGAGAATCTTACTCCACTTCACCTCCTTCCTCACAAATGTGTTTCGTCCGCTGGTGAGGTCACCTTCTGAAGTCCCCTTGTGAAGACTTGCAGACCTTCTCTGATGGAGGAGCTGGTGAGGTCCTTATTTCAGGCCGCATTTCATAGACGAGGAGACAGAGCTCAGAAAGGGAAAGGGGCTGGTCCGCGGCCACAGAGCAGGGCAGCCGCAGGGCCTTCCGGAAGGAGAGTCCAGGCTGCCCAGACCAAGACGCTTCCCTGTAAATCGCTGAGCCTGAATCATGGCCAGCGTTTGTCACCATCTTTTCTGTGACAAATAGGATGTCAGTGGTGGCGCAAGCGGGCCGTGGGCTTTTCCCCAGCACAGCACTACGGAGGGACTATGACAGCAGCAGTCGAATCAATATCGCACTTTGCAGGGAGCCCGTTGGCGGCTGGATGTGCGGTGAATTGTGGCTCTTGGCTCGTCGCTGTCTGGGGCCTTCCAGTGGGGCGGGCAGCCATCTGTGAGGCTGGTTGGGCAGCAGGATGGGAACTTTAGGCCTTGGGCTACCCCGAGAGCCCAGCAGCCCTTAGGACCTGCTGTGTAGAGCCCTAAGCGCCCCCACTGGGCCCTCCCCCATGCAAAGCCTCACGTGGACCTTTCTAGATTTCTAGAAATCCTCTTCTAGAGGATTTCCTCTTTCTAGATTTCTAACCGGCTTTAGCGTCAGCAGGTTTGAGCTGGGGATAGTCCTGTGAAAGCAGGATTCCCAGGTCCCGGGGGCCTCTCGCCGCCCCTCTGTGTCTCCCCATCCGGCCTGGCGAAGTAGATAGTCTCCAGTGTCAGCCGTCGGGGGCCCGTGCCATCACCGGCACAGGCAGGTGTGTCTGGTCTGAGCACGTTGACATTCCTGAGCCTCGGCTGCCTCATCAGCAGAATGGAAGGTTCTAGATAGGGTATCGAAATTGCTGATGTTCAACCACTTTGGACCACATTCCGCATTGTTCCATCGGCCGATAGCCCCTCCTTTATGGCATTTTGGGGATTCGAATGAGATCATTCGTACCCGACGCTTAGCACATCGCTAACATGTGGTTAACCGCCGACATCCGTGCTTATTTTCCAGACTCGGGGCCTGGGCAAGGAAGAACAAGTAAGCTAGGACGTATTGAGCATCTATTATATGCTACGTGCTTCCCATGTCCTATCATTTCATCCCCTCAACAATCCCAGGGAGGGTTAGTATCTCCATATTATAGGGGAAGAAACTGAGGCACAGGGAGGTTAAATAAGCTATCCTAAATCACGCAGCCTGTTGGCGGCTGAGCTGGGATGGGAGCCCAGATGTTTCTAACTCCGGGGACCCCATGCCTTCCCAGGCTGCCGCTTTCGGAGTCTTTCTGAAGAGGTGTTGGGGACTTACATTAGGAAATGTTCTCCAAATTGTAAATTAGGAAAATAAAAAGGGTATTATGAGTTATCCCCAATAAGTTAAGAAGCCTCAGGCATATCATGTTTTGTTTGAGTTCATAAAATACGATGAATCATCATACGACTCCGTGAAAGACGATCTCTTGTCTCCGTTTTACAGATAAGAAAACCGAGGCTCAGAGAGGTTATGGGACTTGCCTAAAGTCACACAGCAGGAAGCGGAAGAGCTGAGATCCGCCTCCAGATCTGCTGGACTCTAAAAGCTCTGCTCTCTCCGTGCTGGGCGAGAGCCACAAGGCTCCCAGCGTCTTGCAGAGAGGGCTAGAGACGGGCTGTTGGCTGCAGTCTGGGAATCCGGGGGCTGAGGTGGCCTTCCTCCCTACTGTCCCTGTCCTGTCAGCGCTGCGACGGTGCAGGGCCCAGATCCAGATTTGCGGGGAAACAATTGGGATCACCGTGAACTTCAGCCTCCCCGCAGCAGCCCCCTCCCCCCCGCAACACACGCCAGAGCTCTGGGGGGAGGCCGAGGGGCCCTCCCGGCTCAAAATAGCTCTGTGTTATTAGCTGCATTTAATTGAAGGTGTTTCGAGGGCAGCCTCCACCGGGCCCAAACCAAATGGAAAATGACACACTGTCAAATTAATGTCCCCAGACCATGATAAATGGCCGGGGTGGTGAGTAATGCTTCCATTTCTTGTTTTAAAGGAGAAGGATGCAGCCAGGCTCTCGGAGTCTGTCCCTATTGTGTGGGGAAAGGTCAGAGGCGTCCTCGGGATAAACAGCATTCCTCACCGGCCTGCCCACCGGGATGGGCTTCTCCGGCATCTGCTGAGCTGTGCTCTCTCCCCTTCCTGTCTCCGGAGGCTGGCGAGATTGCCGAACAGCTTGGGAGCCTCGAGGCCAATGTCCAGGGAGGAAGGCGCAGGAGATAAGGTTAATCCTTCACCCCCCCGCTGCACTTTATACCTTCCAGAGCACAGTCACCTCCGCTATCTCGTCTGATCAGTTGGCATTCGGGGCCTGCTCCTGACCTCCGGCTGCGCCTTCCCCGTGCCCTTGGCTTCAGCCACGCTGGTCCCTCCACCCCACCCCTGCACACCCAGCCCTCTCTTAAGACGCAGGACAGAACGCTGAGCCCCGGCTCCGCGCCGGGCCCCGGGGATCAGCCCCGGAGAGGCAGGAAGTCGCAGGAGCCGGCCCCTTCCTGGAGGACGCAGACAGTGCCTTCCTTACAGCCGGAGCTGGCTTGGCACCCCAGCCGGGCCGCAGTGGTCTCCCGGCGAACATAAACAGTTTCCCAGAACATAAACATCAGGCCCCGAGCAAGACAAAAACAAGACCCCTCCGTAATGGTGTCTGCACGCAGACAAAAACAAGAGCGCTGTCCAAACCACAAAAATCACCCAGCATCCCCGATCCTGGCTAATATCAGGGGCTGCTGCTTCTGTGGCAATTACAGCATTAGCTTGGCTCTACTCCCGCCTCCCGGAGGAGATCCACGAAGAGCCTCGGTCACAGGGCGAGCCCCCCACCCACCCCCCACCCCACTGTCCCCACTTCCCGACAGCGTCAATCCCAGAACAAAGTCCCGCCTCCCCGGATCGTCCCTGAAATCACCTACGGCCAGCTCAACTCCTGGACTCCGTGCAACACCCTCGGGCTGAGGGGCCCCGTCCTTCCCCGGGGTGCGCGTCTCCCCCCTTGTCGCAACAGGTAATACGTCCACCTTTGTTCAAATACAGGTGTGTTCCTCGTGGCCTGGGGCTGGACGGCATCGACACCACCGACCTTAGGCACAGCGCAGGGCAGAATTATGGATGAGCTCGACGGCCCCACAAGTCCTCCGTTACGAGAAACGAGGGCGCTGGTCCCGTCCGTTCTGGATGGGGACGCTTTGCGGAGGAGGCGGCCTGAGCTGGTTGTGGAAGGAGGAGAAAAGCGGGCAAGTGAGGCACAGGGTCAAAGAATGCCGGGGCCTTCCATGTGACGGGCCCCTGAGCCCAGGGGTGGGACCCAGCATGGGGCGACGGAGTGTTTCTTTCTCGTCTTGTTGCCTCTCGGTGCGGGGGAAACTCTGTTGATCCTTCAAGGCTCCGCGTACACGCCGCCTCCTCCGAGCAGCCCTCCAAGGTTGCCTCGGAGTCCCCTCACCACTCTGGGCTTTAGTTTCCCCGTCAGCGAAGTGAGGAGATAAGACTAAATCAGTGCTCTCCAAACTTCTTTTGAAAAGAAGACGAATGACCCTTGGCACAAAGGTGATCTTACCAGGAGCTCAGCAAATAAGAGACGTGAGAGGTGTAACGGGAGCTGCGGGGGTCGAACTGGGGGTGGGTGCCTGCTTCTTGGGTTTTTAGTAACTCCTGGGGGGGGGGGGCTTCCTGGGCCTCTTAGGCTCCTCAGTGCCAGCTAGAAAAGCATGAGACAGGAGGGCATCTGTGGTCCCCTCTGACACTTCAGTTCGCCCTCTCCGACCCTCCCGGAAGCTCTCCACGGACTGGAGCAGTGTTCTGATTGGCTCCCTCCCTCCGTGCCCTGCCCGAGGTGGATGAATGATGAGCCAGCGGGTGTTGTCTGCGCATGGTCCACACAGCAGCCCTGCCAGGGTCCTGCCCGAGGGGGGCGGCCAGGGCAGGCGGGGACATGCGTCAGGCCCTGCGGACTGTGAATTGCCGGCCGGAGTCCCCGATCTCTCCTTTCCACCCAGCCCTTTCCACACCGAGCGGAGGTGGGGGGCGGGGGGGGGGGGGTCCAAGGCTCAAGGCTCAAGGCGTGTCCCGTCCATCCATCTGTCTGCCTCCGCCGGGCTCAGGCTCCTCTCCTTCCCCGCGACAGCCTGAGGCAATATTGAGGGCGCAAATGGCTCTCCGGGTTCCATTATCACCAACTCCCCTGCTGCTGCCAATGGACCATCAGTCCCTGATGATACGTCGCAGAAAATTGGTTGTCAGGCCAATAAATATATCCGATTGGATTTTTGACATCCGGGCGAACCCATTCGTAAGGCATTTGATTAAAGAGCTAAAAGGTAGCACAGTGATAGCTGCCCTCAGTCTGGCCTAAATAGGGTGCTGTCTTCCCTCTGGGCGAGATGCTCCCTCCCTCCCCATTTGCTCCTTCTCCCCCTTTCTCATTTTCATCCTTCACTGCCCTGCAAGTGCCGCACTCAATCAGGGCTCCCGGTGGTGGAAGGGACGGCCTGGCCCAGCGGGAGAGGAATGGCCTTCCCTTGGCTGCTGCTGGGGGAGGCTCAGGCCTCCAGGGGCCGGCCCGCAACCCGGCTGGAGCCCTGCCTGCGCCTCCTGTCTGCAGCCATCGGTCACCCAGCGGCCCCCTTCCTCCTCCCGGGGGTCCGGGCGTGGAAAGAGGTCCCACTGGACGGGCTGGGCCCGCGTCCCTGCTCAGCCCCTCCTGGGCTTTGTGAGTTCACGTCCACGAGCTCGAATTTTCCATCTGTAAAATGGGAATAAGTAAACCCTGACCCCGCTTGCACGCACACCTGTCCGTCGCTTGGCTTAAAAAAACGTCACGGTCGACGAACCCCCGGGGGACACGGGGCACGCACCCCACCGCCGTTGGCGATGAGGTAAATCGCGGCGGGCCACCGCACCCCCACACGTGGGGGGGGCACCTGTTCCACTATTTTTGGCTTTTGCAGCCACAAACTGCCAAGCGTGGCTCTAAGACAGTGTGGTTATTGGAATCACCACAGAGCAGGTAGCTTCATCGTGAACCCATTTTGGTTTTCATTCCGAAATCCTTTTCCTATCGCGGAAGTGCCTTTTGCGACGCCGGGAGCACGTGATGTGTCTCAGGAACCAGTGCTCCCAGAGTGGCAGCGGTTAAGAAGATGGAAAACGTTGGGGGGCTAGGGGGTGCGGCGTTGGGCACGGAGCGGACGCGTCCTCCCTTTCCTGCCTCTTACAGACTTTGTCCTCCAGCCCCAGGGCCCGCACCCTTGTTCAGGCTCTCATTATCTTTCTGGGGTCTGGGCAACAGCCCCCAACTAGTCGCTTTGCCCTGTTCTCTCTGGTCCCACAAACCTTCCTACGTGTGACCCCTGCCTGCGTCTCCCTGAAATCCAGCCTTATATCCCCGCAGCTGGTCCCCTCAACGCAAACCTCCTTCCTGTCGTCCCCAAGCACCCAGAATATTTTCTTGCCCACACCACTGTCCCCTGATCCCCACCCTCCCAGGCCACGCCATAACGTCTCTTTGTGTGCACAATTTCTACGCGGCCTGCCGCTCCCTGACCCCCTGGGATGATGTCCGGTGCCTCCCTTCCCCCCACGCTGGCCCTTTCCAAGCCAGGCCACGGCACTCAGTACATTGGCCCACTGGCCAAGAGCTCATCTCTGATCTGGAGCGGGAAGGGCCTTATGCGTTCACGGACGCAGTTTCAAGATCCCAGATCTGAACGCATGCTTGGCGTGGGCCCTGATAATGACATTGCACGTCCCAAACTGACACGCATCTGCCAAAGCTGGGCGCTGAGGCCCGTGCTTGCCCTGGAAGGGAACGCGGGGCCCCCGGAGCGTGTTCGGGCTGCGCTGGGAGGTTCCGCCGCGTGTCCTGCCCCTGTGCCTGAATCCTCCTATGGGGCCTCCACCTGCTTCGCTGTGCAGCACCTTCCCAGTCCCTGGGGAGGCAAGGATTGCCCTAAGTCCCCTTCAGGCTTGGTCATTCCAGCCGATGGAGTTGAATTAGCTGGCTCGTCTGTCTTTGAGCTGGAAGACAGGCCTGCGGGCAGCCACTGGCGCCCCATTGCCAGAGGCACCTGTGAAGAAGGGTCTCCCTCCCTCCTGGGAATGTCTGTACCCCTCAGCCTTCTGCCTCGGGGGCCCGGGAGTGGGGGCGGCGGGACCCCGCAGGCAACAGGAAACAGGCCGTACTCGCTTGGGACTCTCCAGCTAGCTGGGCTGACCCGAGCCTCTCAGACTCCCAGAGCTAGCGAGGGTGGGGCCTTGGCCCTGAGCCCCCAAGATCCTGCTAGCGTGGGCTGAATGGCGACCCCCAAAAGAGATGTCCACGGCCTAATACCTATACCCTAATTCTGGGAAATACCCAGAATTCCCTAACACCTGGGAATGTTTCCTTACGTGGGAAAAAGGGTCCTTGCCGCTGTTGTTAGGTTAAGCATCTTGACATAAAGAGATCCTCCTGGATTCTCTAAGTGGGCCGCAACTCCGATGACAGGTGTCCTTCTAGGAGACACACACAGGGGACATGTGACAGAGAGGGAAGAGCCGGGTGACACAGGTAGAGTTTGTAAGGATGCAGCCGCAAGTCAAGAAATGCCTGCAGGGGCGCCTGGGTGGCTCAGTCGGTTGAGCGTCCCACTTGGGCTCGGGTCGTGATCTCATGGTTTGTGAGTTCGAGCCCCGCGTCGGGCTCTCTGCTGTCCGCGCAGATCCCGCCTGGGATCCTCTGTCCCCCTCTCTGTCTGCCTTTCCCCAACTCGTGCTCTCTCTCTCTCTCTCTCAAAAAGAAATAAATATTAAAAAAGATTTTTTTTTTAATTAAAAAGAAAAATGCCCGGAGCCACCAGGAGCTGGAAGGGGCAAGGAACGGAATCTCTCCAAGTCTGGAGAGGGAGCGGGACCCTGCCCACAACTTGATGGTGGACTTCGGGCCCCCAGCGCTGTGAGAGGACCCATTTCTTCGCGCTTTGTGCTGACTTGTTAAAGCAACCGCAGGACCCTAGCACGGCTGTGCGCGGCGACGGCCTCCCTGCTCCACCTGCTCTGAGGCAGGTAGTGGCTTTGTGGGTGGGCTTTGGGGTCTGTCCCTCGCCTGCCAGGACTCCGGCATTTCTCCACCAGCAGCCTTCCGGGGGAGGCAAGAGGGGCGCTTTTCCTTCAGGCAGCTCACCCCTGCTCCTGCTTGAGCCCGGAGGCCGCCGGACCGCTCCTTGCGTCTCCTGGGTACTGTAGACCTCCAGCCGTTTTCCTGTGGCTTCCAACGTGGGCTGCCTTGTCACTGGTGTCCCTTTGTTCCTTAGGTAGGATGGCAGTCCTCGTTCACTCCTTTCCAGAGCTACACAGAAACTTGAGACACCACCCGGTCACCCTCCCCCATTCTACAGATAAGAAGGAGGCCCGGGGAGGCCAAGGACCCCAGCCCCCGCCGCCCAGGCCCCACAGGGTGTCAGAGGGACAGACCCCTCGGCTCTTGGCCCCCAGTACCATTTCTTCCTGCTGCGCCACACTCCCCACCCTGGCTGTCAGCTGAGTCTCCCACCCATCTTGGCTCCTGATGAAATGCTCGATTTCTGACCCATGTCCCTTCCTGACGCCGGACCGTCTTCGCCCGGGGTCTCTGGCTTGCTGTGAGATCAAGAGCACAGTCGGCCAAGAGGACACCCCCACTTTGTGACTGGGTCCTGAACCGCTCGGGCCGGCTCAGCGCAGACAGGCTGCAGGTGGAAGGCTCTCGGTCCTGCCTTTGACAGGTGTGCGACCCGCGGGGAGTTCTCTTCCCCTCTCCGGGGGTTGCCTTTCTCATCTGCAAAATGGACAAAATTAAACCACTCCTGCTGGCCTCGAGGCCAACATAGAATGAAGGATAAAGACACGGAACCCGGGAGAATCTCTAAGGTTCCTCCAGGCCCTCTGCAGTCTTGCAGCAGCTAGAAGGCAGCTAATGGGAACGAGGCAGGAAATGTTAACGCAGCGAATGCAAATATAGGAGGGGCCCCGGAACCAGGTGATCTCAAAGCCCTGGGCAAATGACAGTTAATCTCTCCAGCCTTGTTTTCCTTATCTGCAAAATGGAGATACTAACACTGACTCCCCAGGGTCATCAAGAGGATTAAGTGGAAAAACAGAGGTAAACTTCAGAGGGCAGAGCTCCGAGTGTAGCGAGTGCCCAGGGGATTAATCCCCGGGGGGCTGACAAAGCCTAGTGCCTGACCTATAGTAGATGCTTAATGAATGTTCACTACCTACCACGAGAGCCCTGTGCCAGGGCTGACTCACCCAGAAGTCTCTAAAGTTCAGCGGCAGGTCAGGCCTGAAGGTCACGGGGAGGAGCGAAGGAGGAGAGGTGAGCAGAGGCGCATCCCGAAATCCGGAGGAGGACACGTTTCCAAGAGGCACCAGGGGAAAGAGGGCGGGGTTTGGCATCCAGCCGACCCGGGTTCAAAGTCCAGCTTTGCCACTGGTACGCTGTGTGACCCTGAGGGAGTTGCTCAGCCTCTCTGAGTGTCCGTTTTTGCCTCTGTAAAATGAGAGTGAGTAATGCCCTCCTCTCAGGAGTCGTGGGAGGGTTAAGCGAGGGCACGTGCGGAAGGTCCCTGGCGCAGAGGGGTCAACGCGTGGCAGTGCCTTTCTTGCCCTCCCCTGCTCCCCTGTCTACAGAATTGAAAGTGAGGGGCCACTGGCAGATTGCAGGAACCCGGGAAGCCTCCCTGGAGGAGGTGGGTTCTGCCGAGGCTCCACGGAAGCCAGGAGAGGCTGAGTGTCGGATCACACAGCTCCTCTCCTTCTCCAGAGGGCACCTCCGTGTCGCCGTGCAGGGGGACAGACGGCTACCCCATCAGGCTGCCTCTAAAAATAGCCTCCCAATCTCGCTCCCAGCACTGGCACATGTTCTGGGCTTCCTCCTGGCGCTGGCCCTGCCCTGGCAGCGATCTGCTGATGGCTCCATCTCTGTGCAGGGCTTCTGGAGGCCAAGACCAGCAGGACCGGAGACCTGGGGGGAGGCAGGGGATCGTCTCAGAGCAGCGAGTCCCTGGGCCTGGAGGGTGCAGCCTGAGTGGCCCATGGGTCTGCCGGCAGCCTCTGCCTGCAGCAGGCAGGCCGGGAGGGGGGCGGGGAGGAGAGGTGGGCGCCCCGAGATGTTAGAGGGCCCCTCCCCCACCTCAAGACCCTCCTTGGCCGCGGGGCTCGTGAGCCGGGGGGGGAAGGAACCAGAGTCCTGGGCACCAAGCGGCTTGTCCAAGGTCACCCAGCCACAGAATGGGGAACTGACATTGGGTCCTGAGCCTGCCGACCCCCAAGTGCCGTGTCCTTTCCATTTCGGGGCAAGGAAGAGGGAAGCTGAGAAAAGGGGGTGGGATGGGCAGGGGGAAGTGAGAGAGGAGAGGGGGCTGGAAGGTCTCCAGCTGCAGGCGTGGCCAGAGAGCTTCTGCCCACGGTGTCAGGGGTCAGGAGGCAACTAGACTGTTCGCAGCAGTGCTGGGACCTTCAGATGGGTCGTGGGGGAGGGGGCGGGGAGGGGGTGGGTTCCAAGGGGGGAGGTGGCAGCCGCAAGGGTGGGCAGGGTGGGGAGGGGAGCCAGCCCCGTGGGGTCTGGAGAGCACATTCACCCTCCCAGCCGGCTTGCCCCCCCACCCCCTAGAGCACGGTGCTGAAGAGTGCCCACTCGGGGGTCCGAGGGACCTGCCAGCCCCACAGGGCCACCTACTACTAACTGGGGGAACTCAGACCCCTGGGCCTCAGTTGCCCCCTCAGGTTTGGACAACACAGTGAGGGAGGGGCCCTGAGAGGACTCTCAGGGGGTCAGTGTGGACAGGAAGTGCCACCACAGGCGACTGCCATCCAGCGGAGTGAGGTCTGCAGTGACGATGAGGATGACGATCACCGTGTGATTGTCACGCGGGTTGTAGGAGGCAGGGACGCGCGACCATCAGAGCCCAGAAACCAGTACCTTGTGGCGCTCGATTTATTCATGCAACAGATCCTCATCAAGGAGCCCAGAGGCAGCCACTGGTGGAGCCCATGGTGGGGGGGGGGGTCCTCGCCCTCTGGGAGTGTCCCCCCCCCCCCCGTGGCTGTTCATCCTAAGCCCCCCGCCGCCCCCACCCTGCCAGCCCGGAGGCGCAGCCCCGCGCTGCAGGCTGAGTTGGGAGCACTTGATGAGGGCATCGGAAACATCCAAGGAGGGAAAGGAAAAAGTGAAGCCGGTAATTAGCTGCGGAGGATGCTGGGAACATCGCTCCGCGGCTCCTTCTGGGGCTGGTTGATGAGGAACCGGCCCTGGGGGCCCCGGCCCCGTTCAATCTCTCCTTTCATTAACGCGGTTTCCACCCCCTGTTCCCACACTGGAGTTTCCGTGCTGGGAACTCAGCCTCCTCCCCCGGGGGATGCTGGCCTCGCTGTGGGGGGTTGGGGAATGGCCATGACTCTGAAGTCAGAGGGTCTGGATTCAAGTCCCAGCTCTGACACCTACTAAAGGTGTCTTCCTGGACAGGTCCCCTGGCTCCCTGGGGCCCCTGCTCCCTCATTCGTGACAAGGGGGGGTAACAATGCATCCTTTGTGTGCCCGTGGCGTCAATTAAAGGAGGGAATGTTTATAGGGAACTAGGCACATGTTGGGTGTTCGGCAAATCTTAGGTTTTGTTTTTCCCTTGCCTGGTGCTCAGCCCCGCAAGAGAGGAAAGGGAGAGGGTTCTCCTCGTGGGGACCGAAGGAGAGGGGATGCTGGGTGACCGGGAGCACAGGACCCAGGAGAGAGAAAGATGGAGAGGGAGAGAGATCAAGAGATGAGAGACAGACCCTCTTTGAAAGGTGAGCCGGCTAAGGGCCCGTTCTTTCTCTGGGTCTCGGTTTCCCCCTCTGGGAAAATTCCGATGAACAGCATCTACCTCCAGGGCCAGAATATAAGTCTACATGCGCCTCTAGTGGGGAGTCATTCACCCAGATGCTCCTTCTGGGGCATCTGGTTTCATCTCTCTCTCTCTGACGGACTGAGGATGTCAGACGGGCAGGATTCCTGCCACATTCCCCGGGAGCCCCGGACAATGGTAGTGAATGCTCTGTGCCAGGAACTATTCTAGGTACTTACATGTATTTCTAGCAACTCAGTTAATCGCTGCAACAGCCTGATGAGGCAGCTATAGTGTCATGATCACCCCCATTTTACAGAGGCAGAAACTGAGGCACAAAGAGGTTAAAGTGACTTGCCTGAGGTCACACAGCTAGGAAAGGTAGATTTGGGAATTGAAGCCAGAGATCGGGGCCTGCCTCCAGAGACCACACTCCTACCCCCAGCTCTGCATTGCCTCTTGGGAGGTGCACCACTAATATCCAGAGTGTGGCTCTGGAGTAAGATTGTGTATCAGCTAGCTATCGCTGCATAACGAGTAAGTCTAAAAAAAAAAAAACAAAGAACAAGCGAAGGGGTTTCTTTTCCCCCCAAATTCACGGGCGGTGCCTGTGCTGGTTTCTCCCGGGCTCGCTCACTGACCTACATCCTGCTGCAGGGGCGGCTGACGGATCTGCAGGACTGGAAGGGGCACCTTGGCCTCACTTGCATGCCTGATGCCGGCTGTTGGCTGGAGGGCCTTGCCCCCCCCCCCGCCACGTGCCCTCTCAACCTCCAGGAAATGGACCGGGGGTCTCAGGGCAGCGTCCCAACGGGCAAGGGTGGAAGCTGTAAGGTTTCTGCGGCCCGGGCTGCAGAATCTGCAGAATCTGCCTTCTGCCACATTATCCTGGTCATAGCGAGTCCAGATTCAAGGGGTGGGGGCATCTGCTGCCGTCCAGCTCTTGGTGGGAGGAGCCTCAGAGACTTTACGGATGATTGATCTGTCCCATGATGCCGAGGTTCGACTATTTGGGACACTTACTAGTTGTGAACTCGGGCTTTTTTTTTTTTTTTTTTTTTGACTGCATCCATCGGAACCTCGGTTTCCTCTCCCATAAAATGCGACAGTGGCAATTCCCTCTTGTCAGGCGTCACGATGGGTAACTGAGAAAATGCCATCGAGTGTTCTGCTCAGTGCCGGATACACAAGTGTCCGCTGTTATCATCGTTCAGAGCCCTTGATCTTGTTCGTCCATGGCCTTGGAGCCGGAAGGGACTTTGAGGAAACTCTGAGAGGCCTGGGGTCCTGCCCAAGGGAGACGGCAGGGCAGCCATGGTTATCCAGGTCTCCTGACTCCCCGTCCAGTGCTCTTTCCACCACACGAGCCGCCGCTGCTTTTAGACGAAAGCAGAAAAGACAAATACGCCAGTGTGGGGACAGCATATCGCTTTTCTCACACTCGCTGGCTGTGATTGATCGGTGGCGGCCGCCTCGCGTCCCGCACCGAGAAGGGCTGCGGGGCTGGTCCCAGCTCCGGGGCAAGAAAAGCCAGGATGGATAGCGATGCCTGCCCTGGGCACAGGAGGGAGGGTGGGCCACACGTGCCATTTATTTTTCATGCCCAGTCTGGCCTTAGCTTTGACCTTGCCCGCCGAGGCACAGAGCGTTGAGTAAGTCTGGGCACATTTCACAGAACAGACACAAGGTCCAGAGTGGTTAGGACACGGGGCCGAGGTCAAACCGCGGGGCCATTCCCCCGTCAGTGACTTTCCCCGTGTGTCCATTCTTCCCAGCTCTCTGGGGAGTCTGGACAGGTTTGTGTCCGGCCCCTGCTGCCTGCCTTTCCCAGTCTGCAACCAAGAGGGGAGGGGATCCAGGCCTTTTTGGCTCCAGCTGGGGCCTCAGGGGTCCCCCCACCCAGATGCAAGGCAGGCAGCATGGGGCGGGGGGTGGGGTGGGTAGGAGAAGGCTTCTCGTTCTTTGTTTGGATTCAGATAAGGGCATTTTCACGTTTCTTGAGATCACGGTGGAGGCCGGCCAATTCTGTTTCCACCCGAGGATCCATCGTCTCTGTCCCTGGTCTTTTGCGCACGTCAGCTGGCGAGAACTCAGACGGGGCAGACGCAAGATTAGGAGCGAGGGAGGGGTGGTTATTTCAGCGCTTGGGGCCGGCAGGTTTGGAGCTCCCTTTTCTGAGGCGGAGACAGGACACAAATCTTTCCAGCTGCCCGGCCGACTCCTCCTCCCGTATCTGCCAGGGGTGACACTCAGACAGCGTCTGCACACAGGGCCCGGCCATTAAGGAATTCATTAATCAGAATCCTGTTTACAGCTCTCTGGCAAGTGATCATAACTTACTGGCTCAAGCCAAGACCCCGGGCCTTCCTGCAAACTGCCGTGATGTTTGGTAAAAATATCAGCTGGGGACAGGGCCAGCCGGGAGGTGTGCGTGCGATTCCTGCTGACTAGCGAGGTGGAGGCCCAGTGTGGGTCACGGGCACCGGGAAAGGCTGGAAGACAGCCTGTCACTGCCTCGAGGTGTCACCTTGGACAAGTCACTTCTCTGTCAGTTCACATCTGTATGGTGAGGGGGATGGGGGGGCGGGTAGCTGGATGGCAAAACCTGCTGGCCCACAGAATTTGTCCAGGATCGGGAGAGGATCCTGCATGGCATCAGCGTGCATAGTGTGAAAAGAAAAAAAAAGGGGCGCCTGGGTGGCGCAGTCGGTTAAGCGTCCGACTTCAGCTCAGGTCACCATCTCGCGGTCCGTGAGTTCGAGCCCCGCGTCGGGCTCTGGGCTGATGGCCTGTTTCCGATTCTGTGTCTCCCTCTCTCTCTGCCCCTCCCCCGTTCATGCTCTGTCTCTCTCTGTCCCAAAAATAAATAAACGTTGAAAAAAAAAATTAAAAAAAAAAAAAAAGAAAAAAAAATACCCAGGAATCCTTTAGCAGCATTTACAAACTGCAGATTTCATGTGAAAATGCAGATTTCCAGCATGGCATTGGGCATGTAATCCTACGTGGCAATGACGGCCCAGAGCTGACTAGTCCCTGACATTTCCATGTGGATCTGTGATCTGGGGTTTGCCAAGGTTAGCACTAATCCCTGCTCCTAGGCATGGGCCCAGGGCCTCCATGTAAGGCTGAGTAGGTTGCTCACTGCACAAAGCATCCAGTTGTGGGGGCGACGGGGGGCTGAGTTCCTATAATCTGCCTGCCTGCCATGGGCACTGGTGTGGGAGCTCAGCTATTTGGCTGGAGAAAGTGGTACATTTTTTATAATTCTCACAAAGGCATCGTTTGGGCCAGTGATGGCCCTGCCTGGGCCTTCCGTGTCTGGCAGTTTGCGTTCTACAGAGATTCGGGGGTAGGGCTTCCTCGGAGGCAGGGACACAGGCAGGGCAAAGGCCGTCAGGACACTTTACCTACGAGACTTTGGGGAAGTCCCTTCGCCTCTCTGGGCCAGTTTCCTCATTTACAAATGAGAGGGTCAATTGGATCATCCCAAAGGACAATATGATGTGTAGAAGGCAAAGAAGTTGCAGGCTCAGCCGCGAGTGTGGCGTGCCTTAGCCCTGGGGACAAGGTTGGGGACACCAGCAGCAAGGAGGGATGGGGGCACAGCACAGAATGGCCACAGACAACCCTCCTGTCCCCAGAGTAACCTCGCGGTGCCCCGCAAGGTGAACTCTGGCTTGTAGGGGAGGCCCCGGGGCCACAGCAGCCTTAGTGCCCCTGGACACATAAGTTCACCCGGCAAGTTCACGGCCGAGGTGGGACTAGAAATGGGCCCCCTCTTGGCTCTTGAAAATGGTACTTCTGCCAAATGTTTCCCATGCAGGTAGTCTACCCTGGTCCTCACTGAGCACCGGATACAGAGGTGGGGGCAGGCCTGGGCCCTGCCCTTGTCCAAGGTGTGGACGGAACGGGAGAGGCCCTTCAGAGTTGGATCCGGGAAAAGAGGCTGGGAGAAGGTAAGGGGTTCTCGGCCAGATGACCAGAGCTCAGGGCACCAGCGTGGTGCATTTTCCTCCAAAGTCACTCCTCTTCCTAGAATATAATGGACCAGGTCATCGGCAGGGGGCTCATATAGGAAAGCTTGTGTGTAATTAATCTCTCTTTTTTTTAAACCTTTAAAAAGGGACCATGAGGGGTGCTTGGGTGGCTCAGTCAGTTGAGCGTCTGACTTCAGCTCAGGTCATGATCTCACAGCTCGTGGGTTCAGGCCCCACGTCGGGCTCTGTGCTGACAGCTCGGAGCCTGGAGCCCGCTTCGGATTCTGTGTCTTCCCCTCTCTCTGCCCCTCCCCTGCTCATGCTCTGTCTCTGTCTCTCAATAATAAACAAACGTTAAAAACAATTTTTTTTAAATCCTTTCTTTGAAACGGGTCCTTAAGGAATACCACTTAGGCAAACTCAGTTAAAATGTGTACGTACCTAATGATTTTAAATTTTTTTATGTAAGATAAACGTCTTACATAACACTATGTAACTCTTTTACCCTGAATCCGTTATTTTCAGGTTACTTCCATTGTTCATGTAAACCAGGTCAAGGTAACGGATTGTTGCGAGGCTGTTTTATATCCGTGTATTTCATCAGTCGTCGTGGACGGACGCTAGGCCTCCTTTGTTCTGAAGGATAGAGGAACATGCTGGAAGAGAGAAAATTCCCTGAAAAGTGGCTAACGTAACTATACCAAGATAGCCATTAAAATCGACACGGAGGGGCGCCTGGGTGGCGCAGTCGGTTAAGCGTCCGACTTCAGCCAGGTCACGATCTCGCGGTCCGTGAGTTCGAGCCCCGCGTCGGGCTCTGGGCTGATGGCTCGGAGCCTGGAGCCTGTTTCCGATTCTGTGTCTCCCTCTCTCTCTGCCCCTCGCCCGTTCATGCTCTGTCTCTCTCTGTCCCAAAAATAAAAAACAAACGTTGAAAAAAAAAAAATTAAAAAAAATAAAATCGACACGGAATGCCTGAATAGATGCTGCACCGTTTCCAGAAAGTTGCCCTTTCTGATTCTGACGACTAAAGCCTGCCCATAAAACAGCGGCACCGACAGGGAAAACGCACGGCTGTCTAGAACGATCGTTGTAGTTTACCTGTCGAGCCACCCAAGTGTATGTCGTGGGCGATGGATTTAATTGATAATGTCAAATGGCCGGTCGAATACCAGGGACGTCAAAGATCTGAAATACAGAATCACACTTGTAATTTGATGAGGAATCTGTGTGCGTGCTGGAGTCTTCTGGAAAAATCTGCTCTCTGCCCAGTTATTTGTTCTCCGGTCTCCCCAGAACTTACTCAGGTGTTATCTCCTAATCCCCGGACCAACAAGAGTGGTGGGTATTCCTGGCCCCGCTTTGCAGCTAGAGGGGCTGACGCCCAGCGAGCCAGCTCCACGCTGTGCTCTGTGAATGAGCCGCCCCTCTGGTCGAGAGTGACACAACGATACCTTTTGTCGCTTTGTTTCCAGCGGACATGAATTCTGGGAGCGCCTCCCACCAGATCCACGAAGAATGAGCCTTGAGAGCACCGTCCGTGGCCATGCACTGCACGGTCACTTTTTAGGGGACAGACCACGGGGGCTGGATATCAGGGTGTAGGTTCGCCCGAGGGAGGCATCCGAGGGGACCGGGAAAGACGCTTGGTTTGGGAGCCGGAGGGAACATGCTGTCCCAAATCCTTGCTCTGCCCCCGGCCGACCAGGGGATCTCGGGGGTTCTCAAGTCTCTTTGTGCCTCACATTCCCCACCTAGAGAGTGAACACACTGATGCTTACCCCCTCCTCATAGGAGGGGCGTGTGGCTGTTGGAAGGTGGAAAACATAGGCAAGGCTCCTGGCACTTAAGAAGCCACTCAGGGATGGCGATTAATATTATCTAGGCCAGTTCGTTTGCTTCTCCGCCCCGAGGTCAGTCCTTGGCCGAATGACTGGGATTTGTTCCTGAAGACTCTGCTAAGTGAAAAGCTGTTAAATGAAAAACCCATTCCATACATTTTAATGGCAAAAATGATGATGCCTTCCATCCCAATGCACTTGGGCAGACTCTCCAAGGTTTTCCGGAGGCTCGGGAGCTGCTCAGGTGATTCTAACGCCCGCCTGGCCTCCCCCTCGCCTTCCCCATGGGAAGCCCGGGTGGCCCCCCTGCTCCCCGCCAAGGTCTGCTGGCGGGGCACCTTCCGGTCACATGCCGTTGCTTCCTGAGCCCCGTTTTACGGATGGAGAAACTGAGCCCGAGACTCGCTCGGGGCCACCGAGGCAGTGAATGGCAGCGCTCTGGGCTGAATCCTGGGCCCTGTGCTCTCTGACCTGCGCGTGGGAGCAGAGTGGTGACCCCAATCCAGGCTTTCCTGAAATTAGGCCCGGGGGGGTCTCAGATGATCACCCGTCAAGGATCAGAAGTCCTGACCAGGGCAGCTAGAGCTCTGCCGTGGCTCACATGCACACAGCCGAGGGGCCCCGGGACATCCACCCGGGGGCACTGGTGTGGTGAGGGGGGATGATTCAGGGCAGCGGGGTAGACGCTGGGTTTCCCCCCACCTGAGCCCCCTCCCCAGGTAGCTGGGCCTCTGCCTGGAGACACGAGAGCTTATAATAGTGCTCTAGGGGAGAGGGCGGGCTCCCGCCCTGCCGGGCCGCACCGGGTCTCATGTGTGCAAAGAGGTGAGACATCCCCTCCCCGCCCCCCGGTCATCTCAGAATTTGCAGTCTTCACGGGGAGAAGGGACTGGAGGACGTGTGTATGCACGCGTGGCCAGAGAGAGCACGTATGTGAGCTGGGAGCTGGGAGCTGGGAGGGGAGGAAGGCAGAGGGAGTGGGGCCAGAAGAATCCTTCTCCTGTGTTCATTGTCGCGCCTTCCCCCACGGTTGGAGGCAGGGTCAGGAACACTGCTCCAGGCCAGGGGTCACGGGGTAGCAGTGCCTGGGGTGGGGGTGGGGGTGCCCAGCAAGTAGAGGAGAGCCAACTGGAGAGGAATCTGGCTGATGAGAGTCTTGTCCGAGGGTCTGGGCCTCCCCGCAGCTCCCGCCCACGACTGCCAGGTGGAACGAGGGCTCGGCGTTGCCAGATTCCCCAACCTTCCCACCCAGAGCTGGACTTCTGTAAGCACGTCCGATCGTCAAAGCCTCGCTCAGGCCAGATGACCCTCGTCTGTGAGCCCGGTTCAGCCTGGCGAGTAGCGGCTGCCCCGGTCTGCTTGCTCAGACAAGAGCACGGGCCTTGGGGTTAGGCGGACCGAGTTTGGATCTCCCCCGCCGCTTTCTGGGGTGGGCTCCCTCCCGCGCAAGTCGTTTAATCTCGGAGCCTCTGTTTTCTTTATCTGCGGATCGGAACGGCCTATCTCGCCGGGCTGCGGCGGGATTAGAGATAACACTCCCCGGAATCCTCCCGCAGGGAACCGGTCACCAGCACATGGTAAGTGATCAACCGTTATCGGGCCCTCTTATCAATTCAGCTTGTTCTCAGGTGGTGTTTTTCAGAAATGTCCCTTTTGGCTTCTTGCCTCCGAGAGACGGTGGCAGAGCAAGGACCAGAATTGCCCCTTCCTGGCGCCCGGCCCAGCGCTCGGTCTTTTCTCTGAGCTATGGAGGGTTCTCTAGAACTGGGGAGGGGGTTCAGGGAAGGTGTGGCCTCTCTCCCCGAGGGAGGGGGCTCTCAGGCTGCATGCTGGTGACGTGGAGCCTGGAGGCCAACCCCTTCGGAGGAGTCCGAGCCTGTGGGGTTGGCAGGTGCCCCGGCAAGCTGGACGGGAGAGCCCACGGGCAGAGTCTGGTGCTGTCACCGCTCCCAGGTGCGCGGGCATTCCCTCTGCCGCAGGCTAGTTCAGAGCCAGGACCCGTCTGCATCGTCTTGGTGCTTCCTGGGAAAAATCCCGTGCCCCGTGGGACCTAGGGGGTGGCCACTGAAAGCTGGCTGAGTGCGATTCAATGGGAGGAAGGCAGAGCTGAACTCCTGCCGACCCAGCTGGCAAACACAAAACTCCTTCCCCTGATCACCCAGAGACTCCCTGAAGCGCTTTTGCTGGTCTTGCCCAAGCCACTTTGGAAGGAACCTTGTTAAGCCAAGAGCGAGGCTGGTACTTCGAAGCCCGTCAACGCCAGAAGCACACTGGACGCGGCGCCGAAAGTCCCGGAAGCCGCGCCAGCAGGGCTGGTTTGTCCTTCCGATCCTGAGGCTGCCCCTGCGCTTGTGGGGGAGCCGGCCACGTGTGCCTCTGTCCCCTCGCTACCCGCGCGCCCTCCCCGTTCTGAAATCCCACCTGTCTCCCAGCTGATGAGACCCGTGGGGGGGGTCTCGGCTGAGGGGAGCCCACGGGGGCTCCCTCCTCAGGGAACTCGTCTCCCGGGATGGCTCGCTGGGGAAGGAGAAAGGAGGATGTGCTGTGCAAGTGTCAGGGACAGGTGCAGGAGGCAGGTGTGCCTGGAAGGTCAAGGCGTTCGTTTCCAAGGAGGGCAAAACCTTGGATTGCGAGTGACTGGTTCTGTAAGAGGAGCAACCATTTCTGGTAAATTTTAACTTGGTCAACGCGCGATGTCTCGCCACGCGGGCAGCAGGCGACGCCGAGTGTCACGTGACCACGACCCAGCCACTGGTTCTCGAAATTCGCTTTGTCGTAGGAGTGCTTTGGAACCTCAGTCAAGTTTCCGGGACGAATCACGCTCACAGACCAAGGTTTGACCGTAGTTCCAAAGGAGCCGGGACAAAGTTCGCCTTGTGCGACTACTTCTCATCCCCTGAACCAATCCCCCGAAACGTTATGTCGTCAAACATTTGCGTGGTTTCCCCAAATTCCGTGACAAGTTGTTTTACCCACATAAATCTTTGCGACAAAGTCTGACGATTCGATTCCTAACAGGGAATTTGCTGGGTCACAGGGATTTGTTTTCTCTTTTTTAGAGTTTTTAAAATATGGCCCCAAATTGCTTTGTCGTGTGTGAAGGTGCCGTTGTTCCACAGTCGTGTCCACGTGGAATATATCATTTTGTAAAGTCTTTACTCATCTCAAAGCTTAAGCACGATTGAGAAGCAGCCACAGTGCATTTTGAATTATTTGCGTTTCCGTGGCCATTAAGTGGCATCTGCCCTGTGAGTTTTTCCATGTGCATTTTGGACACTTTCCCATCGGTATTTGCGTCGTTTCCTTAATGAGCCTGAATTTTTCGGTAGTAAGAGCTGCCCTCCCGTCTTATCTACCGCAAATATTGGCAAGTTTGTGATGAGCCTTTTTAGGTTTGTTTATGATGTTCTTAAAAGTGTGGAAGATTTCCAAAGATTTCCAAGGTTAGCTTAACAGTAGATGTGTAGGATAACATAAAGAAACGAGAGAACGTTTCGTAGCCCTGAAGACTTGAATAAGAGACACGGCATCATATTCCTAGAGCAGACAGGTTTAACTATTACAACGGCGTTCATTCCTTCCCCAAGCATGTAATGCAATTTAAAAAAAACCAAAAAAACAATGGAATCTAGGCCTTGACCAAATCCTTCTGATTTCCGAAATTCTGTTAAATGTCATCTGGGAAAATGGAGAGGCCCCTGTTTTGAGTGCAAGTTGCTGACATCCGTAAATTGCCTCTCAAGGAGTCAGCTGTGACCTTATATCGTTTTTATTTTATTTTATTTTGTATTTTTATATCGTTTTTTAAAAATAGTTGTTGAGTGTTAAATTTCCTTTCCTTTTTCCAGTTTATGGAAACTAGAAAAAAGAGTAGTTCTCCTTCTAGCCAAGAAAATTTGGGTGATGAAATAGAGTAATGGGAGACTTCCCCTGCAAAAGAAATGTGATATAATGCAAAGTTGTAGTCATTATAAAACAGTGAGATAAGGGGCGCCTGGGCGGCTCAGTCGGTTGAGCGACCGACTCCGGCTCAGGTCATGATCTCACGGTTTATGAGTTCGAGCCCCGCGTTGGGCTCTGTGCTGACAGCTCAGAGCCTGGAGCCTGCTTCGGATTCTGTGTCTCTCTCTTTTTCTGCCCCTCCCCCACTCGTGCTCTATCTCTCTCTGTCTCAGAAATAAACATTAAAAAAAACAAACAAACAAACAAAAAAACCAGTGAGATAATAGCACAAGAATTACTAGATGGGTCATGGAAGAAAAAAAAAATACCACCCACCAAACTTGACGTATGTACCTACCGCATTTATATCTTAAGGTCTGCTTTCAAGGTAAAATAGAATTCATATCAGCAGGGAAAGAAAAAAACTACTGATTACCTAGCATTGGAGCAGTCGGTTAACTACTTAAAAACAAAATGAACTTAGATCTTCACCTCACACCTGATACTAAAATAAATGACAGAGATTAAGGAGATAAACACCAAAAGGCAAAGCCGTAGAAATCTAGAAGACAACAAAGGTAAATATCGGCTCTTCTAAATGGAGGGGGAGAAAAACCTCTAGAAGCATAAAAGATATCAAAATTAAACGATAAAAATTGGACTCAAGAAAGATTGAAATCTTCCAAACTTTAAAAAAAAATTTTTTTCAAAGTTTATTTATTTTTGAGACACAGAGTATGAGCGGAGGAGGGGCACAGAGAGAGAGAGAGACAGAGACAGAGAGAGAGAGAGGGAGACACAGAACTCGAAGCGGGCTCCGGGCTCCGTGCTGTCAGCACAGAGCCCGACGTGGGGCTCGAACTCACAAACCTCGAGATCATGACCTGAGCCGAAGTTGGACCTGAGCAACGACCTGAGCTTAACCGACTGACACCCACCCAGGCGCCGCTTTGATGGGGCACTTCTAATTTGTCACCACGGGTATCACGTTGGCTGTTTGATTTGAGAAAGCTTTTTAAAAAACAATCAACATAGGAAACGTCTTACTTCTAGCTTACTTGAAATTTGTTTTCAAATGAGATCTTTATGTGGCCCTTTAATAAATACCCGTTTCTATTTCTTTGACGATAATCCGGTGGCTTTTCTCCTGTAACCTATCGATACGACGTCTTACGTTAACGGATTTGCGAGTCCTGAATCGTGTCCGCGTTCCTGGGATAAAAGTTACTTGATCGTGGCCCATTAATGCTTTCATTCAAAGCGGGTTTTGCTTTGCCGAGGTTTTATTTAGGATTTTTGTGCCAATGTACGAGGTTGTCTAGAAGGCAGGATCCGGAATGAGGACGCCTGGCTTTACTCCTGGCTGGGTGCCTCTGGGCAATCTCCTTCCTTCCACGCTTGTCTCGCCTACGAATCTTCATTTAACATCTTCATTTAACAAAAGAGGACGTTTGGGCTCAGGAAGGTGAAGTAACCTGTTCGAACTCACACAGCTGGCAAACTGCGGAAGAGCTTTGCTTTAGCCGCTTGTCTGTACTGTCTCAGTACTGACAGTTGGGGTTCACCCCAACCTGCTGGCGGACCCCCACTGAGAAGCAGTGGGGCATGGCAGAAAGGGCCCGCGTTTGGGAGATCGACCGGAGCTCAAATCTCAGTGCTGCAAATACCGTGCCGTCTCGTCTCTTTTCGCCAAGCTTCGTTTTCCTCTTCTGCAAATAGGAGTCACATCCCGGGCCTCACGAGGCAGTGGCGAAGATCACACGAAAGGCAAAGCCCTTCGCCCAGTTGCCAATGCACAGTGAGCGCTCAGGAAACATTGCCCACCTTTCCTCTCCTCGGACACCCCCTTCCCCAGGGAAGAACTAACTACAAGCGTCTCGGACAGGAGGCGTTTCTCATGCGCGCCTCTCCCCCCACCGGTGCCTAGCACAAGCCAGACCAGAAACACCTCTTCACGGAGGCTCCTCACGACCCTCCAAGAAAGGCAGGGGTTTGTGCACCCATTTTACAGATGGAGAAACTGAGGTCCTGAGGAGAAAAATGGCCTGCTCAAGCTCGCAGAGGTGCAGAGCAGAAGAGTCGGGCCCAGGACCCAAATTCCTAGATGTGCTTTCTAATCCATGACATGGCCTCTCTGGCCCCACAGCGGCCGCTAGAATGTGCTAGAATCTGCACTTCTCAACCTGCACCGTCTGGACCCACGTCAAGGGGTAGATCCCGAAAGAAGGTTTTCAGGTTCAAACCCAATGGGCCGAACACAAGTCTTCCTCTGTTCTGGGGTTAATTATGTCACCCTTCCAACAGTTGGAGAAGGGGGTGCCGGGTGGGGGGTTTCTCAGCACCCAGGCTCTGCGTCAACCGGTCCCGGCCCGGAATCCTGGCTCTGCCACTTGTTAGCTGGTGACGAGTACAATCAGCGACCGAGTCAGGAGTTGTGTGGGGCTCATCGTTTCCAAATTTAGCCACGCAATCTACAAGAACCAGAGCAACGACTGACAAAGCGGAGCGCTGGTCTAAGAGCCTAACGGGGCGTATTTCTGTTCCTGTTTTACACGTGAAGAAATCAAGGCACGAAGGTGACAGGTGGGCTGCCCGGATTTACGGCTGTGGCCTGGAGGAACCGCCTCACAGGCCCGGGCTGCCCGGCTGCAAAAGCCACAGTGATTTTTTTAAATTTTTTTAAAATTTTTTTAAGGGATAGGTGGCTGTTCGTGGCCGGCCTAGGCGCCGTGTGGCCCTCTGGCCTGGCGGCGGGCCTGGGTTATGATCCCAGGTCTTGGACTAGCTCTGAGGCCTGGCCCGGGGCAAGCCACTGAGCCCTCTGGCCTCAGTTTCTCTGGCAGTGAAATGGGGATGATAAGGAGGGGCTAGACTTCCCGTTGGCCTCCCTCTGTGTTTCGCGCCCCACATCCAGACAGGACACAGTCTCGGCAAGTTTGCACAGGGAGGGACCCCCCTCTCCTATCACCCTCCCTGTCGTCTGTCACCCACCTCACTCCTTGGCCCTGACACCATGCCAGCGTGCACGCACGGGCACTCACACACGCGTGCGCGGATGCACACACACAGAGGACCTTGGTTCTGGTTCCTCCACAACCAGCAGGCGCCCTTTGTTGGGACGCTCCCAGGGTGCCTGCTGCAACAGCTCTGAGCTGGGGCCCTAGGATCTGCATTTCTTTCAGAAAATTTTTTTGGAAAAGAGAGACAGAGCACAAACAGGGGAGGGGCAGAGAGAGAGGGAGACACAGAATCCGAAGCAGGCTCCGGGCTCTGAGCCGTCAGCACAGAGCCCGATGCGGGGCTCGAACCCACGGACCGTGAGACAGAGACCTGAGCCGAAGTCGGACGCTTAACCGACTGAGCCACTCCAGCGCCCCTGGAATTTGGATTTCTACTAATGCTTCACTGCCGGTGCTGGTGTGAAAAACCACACTGAGAACTGCTGTGCGCCCCACCCCCTCATGCTACCCTCCCCAATAAAGTCCAGATACCTCTGCTTAGAGTTCAAGGCTCTCTCTCTCCCTCCCTCCCTCTCTGTCTCTCTCATAACCCCTTATCTGAGCCTCTTTAATAGCACTTATGGCTGTTTACTTTGTAACTCGAGAAAGCAAGTGCTCATTTCATCTTCTTAATAACAATCTACCGACCACTTTGTCAAAGAAGGTCTCTTTCGACTTCTAAAATGGCCCCAGAGGTGAAGGAAGTTCAATGGTATGATGAGCTCTGTCTTGAAAATGAGGTTCAGAGAGGCCAAGTAGAGGCCCCGCCAGAAAGTGTTGGGTCGGGCCTCGACTCTGGGCCTTCTCGGTGGAAATTTGGCATTCTGCTTTCTCTCTTGTCTCCTCTCTCCTCTGCTGTCAGCCCTTGGGGGCGGGGATGGGGTGCACATTCAACCAGAATCTGCTGGATGGCCGGATGGGATGGGTTGGAATGGACTGGAGCTCTTCTCTCTTGAGTAGTTCCTAGAATAGGCTCTCACAGCAAAGCTTGCTGACAAAATGTCGGAAGTCCTTGGTATCGTCTCTGCCCCTCTACAGAAAGCCCAGAAATAGCTAAGAATCTAAACTCTGCGTTTGGGCCCAGGCCACCTTTACCCGGGCTGTGCTTGATCTCGGGCCAATATCTCCAGTTTGGATACCAGTTCCAGTGTGTGGGGGAGCCAATTGCCCAATGCGAGCTGGGTGTCCTACGATTTAACTCAATTCTGACACTGTCTACCTGGAGATAGGGTCAGCTCCTACCGCGGAAGGGCTCTGTCCTACAAAACGTCCCCCTACCCTCCGCTCCGGATGCCAGGCTGTTGCCCGGGCTTCTGACCAACCGACTATAAATCAGAAGCTCTGGTGATCTCCTGCTTGGGTTTGATGAATTTGCTGGAAGCGGCTCACAGAACTCAGAGAAACATCTTCCTTACTAGATTATATAACACAGGACGAGCCGGATGGAAGAGATGGGCCGGACAAAGTTTGGGGAAGGAGGGGGGAGGTTCCAGGCCCACCGAGCCCGCCCCCTCCTTGAATGTCCACGTGGTCACCAACCCGGAAACTCTCAACCCCCTCCTTTTGGGTTCTTATGGAGGCTGCATTACACAGGCATGATTGATTAGCTCATTGGCCACTGGCCATTGGTTTGGAAGTTCCAACCCTCTCATCACGTGGTCGGGTCCCTTGGCAACCAGCGCTCATCCTTAGCTTCCCCGGGTCCTTTCCATTTTCACAAGTCACCTCATGAACACAGCAAAAGACATCTTTATGGTTCTCCTCACTTAGGAACTCACGTACGATGGTTTAACAATTTTTTAAAATATTTATTTATTTTTGGAAGACAGAGAGACAGAACATGAGCAGGGGAGAGGCAGAGAGAGAGGGAGACACCGAATCCGAAGCAGGCTCCACGCTCCGAGCTGTCAGCACGGAGCCCGACGCGGGGCTTGAACTCACGGACCTCGAGATCATGACCTGAGCCGAAGTCGGACGCTCGACCGACTGAGCCACCCAGGCACCCCGGGAACTTACAATGGTTTTAGAAACTGTGCCAGAAACAGATGAAGACCAAATATATATTTTAATGTTTATTTATTTGTTTTGAGAGAGAGAGAGAGAAAGAGTCCCAAGCAGGCTCCGCACTGTCACCACAAAACATGACGCAAGGCTGATCTCGTGAACTGTGAGATGGTGACCTGAGCGGGAATCAACAGTCGCATGGTTAACTGACTGAACCACCCAGGCGCCCCCTTATATTTCTTACTGTAAATCGTCGTATCACGGCCTCCTCGAGCCATTCCTTTCCCCTGCCAATGAGACTAAGAAGCCCCATCGTCACCTTATCCCCCAAGGTGGCTTCCAATCATCTTCCCGCTGTCCCAGATCCATCAGCCAAATTCCACGAAGCATGTGGTCACTTCCGGTGAAAAAGGGATCCCTATGACTGATGACAGTGGGCAGCCTGGCTCTTCTGGAAGGAGCAGAGGGGCTTGGGGAAGGCGAATAGGAACGAAGGAAAGAAAGGCTGGCTCCATGGGTGATGGCCCTTGCTTCCTGAAGTCAGGGATTGGCCTTTGGCCTGCGTCAGGGGAGCTGACTCATTCTTGCCTCTGATAAATCACACTCCGAGCCTTACTGTACCTCTGTACCCTGTCTTCCTCAAAGGGACATTTTAAAAGCCAGATGAGCGGCTGCCACGAAAGTGGCTTGTCAATGGGAAAGCCCCATATGGCAAGAGTAGATGCCACATGTTTATTCTACAGATGGGAAACCGGGTTCCAGAGAACTGACCAGAGATACACTGGTGATTAATATCCCAGCATTGCGGGTAGCCTCACCTCACCGCCTCCGGGGCCCCAGCTTCTCTGTGCTGGAAAGAGATGGGCCCTGGAATCCCAGGCAAACCTTCCGGGTTTTCGCTTTAAGTCTCTGGTATAATGTGCTAGTGTAACCTGGTAGCGAGCTAATTCGTTTCTCTGGACTTGAGGGCCCTCCCTTAACCAAAGAGTGCCTTCGGGGCGCCTGGGCGGCTCAGTCGGTTGGGCGTCTGATTTCAGCTCAGGTCACGATCTCCGGGTTTGTGAGTTCGAGCCCCGTGCCGGGCTCTGTGCTGACAGCTCAGAGCCTGGAGCCTGCTTCGGATTCTGTGTCTCCCTCTCTCTCTGCCCCTCCCCACTCACGCTCTGTCTCTCTAAAATGAATAAACGTTAAAAAAAATTAAAAAAAAAAAAAAACCAAAAGAGTGTCTTCTTTACAGAGAGCAGTCTTCTCTTATTTTTCCGTATGTCTTCCTTCCCCCCCAAGCAGCCCTATCCACCCACTGGACTTCACCTACCAGTTAACTCTGACCTCCAATCCACACCTCCGGCCCCGTCCCTCTCTCCGGCCCGGAGCCTACTCTCTGTCTGCGAAACGCCCCCAGTGACATCTCACACCCGACAGGTCCTGCGTGGAACACAGGTCCTTCCCCACTAGCCCAATCCTCCTCCTGTGTGTCTTGTCCTGCTGAGTGCCACCTGACGGGCGGCGTGAAAGCTGAGGCCCAGAGAGGTTGAGAGACTTGCTCAATTTACACAGCGCTTGGTTGACAGACAGAACTCGGGCCCGAGTTTCCTCACTTGGGATCTGCTGTAGCGTCTGGTTTTCTTCCATTTCATAGGATATGAATTAAAATAGTGTCATTAGGGGCGCCTGGGTGGCGCAGTCGGTTAAGCGTCCGACTTCAGCCAGGTCACGATCTCGCGGTCTGTGAGTTCGAGCCCCGCGTCGGGCTCTGGGCTGATGGCTCAGAGCCTGGAGCCTGTTTCCGATTCTGTGTCTCCCTCTCTCTCTGCCCCTCCCCCGTTCATGCTCTGTCTCTCTCTGTCCCAAAAATAAATAAACGTTGAAAAAAAAATTAAAAAAAAAAATAGTGTCATTAGGCTCTCAGTGACAGATTTGGGCTCTGCTACGGTAACACATGAGTCCTGGCGTCTTAGTGGCTTAACACGATAATGGGGGGTTTCTCACTCCTGCAGGTCCCGCGTGGGCTGGATAGCCTTGTTCATCTCGCGGTATGCCCATCAGAACACAATGTAGTCCGGGGGGTGGGGGGGGTGTGTGTGTGGGGACAGGGGGACAAAGAGAGGGAGAAGGAACATGGGTTCCTCACGTGGACCCGGAAGCCACAGTCCATTGGCCAGAACTAGTCGCGTGGCTGCAACCCTTCCAGAACAGAAGCTGGGCAACATAGTGGATCATTTGAATCCTCAGCGAGCACTAACTTGCCCTGGCCACGGGTACTGAGCTATGTGGGCCAGGGGAGACCAAAACCGCTCGGAGAGGAAAAAAAAAAAAAAAAAACCTCTGCTCCCAAGAAAGCGAACACATCCAGGCAAGGCCAGATCTCGCGGCGGGTCCAGAGCTGTTTGTGGGGTGTCACTAAGAAAGGGGCCTTCCTGGGGCGCCTGGGTGGCTCAGTCTGAGACTTCGGCTCAGGTCACGATCTCACGGGTTGCGAGTTCGAGCCCCGCGTCGGGCTCTGTGCTGACAGCTCGGAGCCTGGAGCCTGCTTCGGGTTCTGTGTCTCCCTCTCTCTCTGCCCCTCCCCTGCTCATGTTCTGTCTCTCTCTCAAAAATAAATAAACATTAAAAAATTAACAACAAAAAAAAGAAAGGGGCCGTCCTTGGGGGAGCCCGAGGGGCCCTGCGTGAGGGAGCCCAGGGCCACAGCTGAACCTGACGGGGCCTGTTCGATACGTTACTGCCCAGTGCGGGAAGCTGTTTTGATTAAATTTGGGAACGTAATTGCAGGGTTGGTGCTGTGGTCTCATTATGGCTTTTTTAATCTTGTTAACCTTCCTCCCCATCTCCCAAACCCCCCTTCGCTTCCTTCCACAACCACAGACTGTGGCCTTAGAACAATACCGGGAATATTTTCCGTCTCTGCCATGGCTTTCCGTTCTTCCCCCACACTGGATCCCGGGGACAGGATGAGCGGGGACAGCGGGGAGGGGCCCGCCATCGGGGGCTTTATGTGGGTCTGCAGTCCCTCTTAGTTCAGTTCCCAAGCGTCCAGCCCGGTGTTTGGCTCGCGGAGGGACCCAGTGGGGACTCAGACCCAATTCTAGCTCTCAGGAGTCCAGTGGGGAGATGGGAAGGTCGGGAGGAGTGACAGGTGAGTGCGGGTAGGTAGGGTGTCGGGAGTTTGAGGCAGGAGAGGAGGGACAGCATGGAAGGGGTGCGGTGGCCACGGGGGCGGTTGGGGGACACGGGGAACGGTGGTGGCTTGGCGAGGCGCGGCCTCTGCACGGGGACTGTGCTAGTCAGGACGCTCGGGGTTGTGGTGCAGTAACAGATGAGCCTTGACAGCTCAGCGACTTAGCACCGTAACGGGTGACTTCTTGTTCTCGAAAAGTCCATGTGGGTCGGCCCCAGAGGGATGGGTTGAGGGTGGTTGCGGAGGAGGGACAGGTTCCTGAGCGGTGTGTCTGGAGCCCAAGGAGGGCACGCTGGCAGGTGCGGCCAGCACCGTGGGGTCACGTGGGTGGCCTCAGCCTGCCTCGTCCTCAGCGGTGGGACCGGACCCCTGGCTGTGAGCTCCTCGAGGGAGTGAATGCCAACCCCTGGGACTGACGGGAGGGGCGTCGCCGTGGGAAGCCGGTGGGGGCACCGGGGATAGGTCAAAGCAGGGGGCAGTTTCTGAGAGGCCTGGGCTGCAGGGGTGTGGAGAGCAGGCTGGGGGGTGAGGAGGGGGGGCTCCCCCCTCCCCGGGGGCCCGCTTCTTCTGCCAAACCTCCTTCTGTCCCTTTCCACCTCAAGACTCCCAGTTGCCACCTCCCAGGGCCATCCTGTCTCCTGAGCTCCCCGAAACGCTGCTCACCGGCCCCCCTCCCCCAGGGTCATGGAGTTTCCAGCCACCCAGGCGCCCAAGTCAGCAACGTAGGCCCCCGGCCGGCCCTTCCTTTACAACTGAGTCTCCTCCCACGTTGCCCGAGACCGCCATCCAAACTAATTCTGTCAACTCCTCCTCCCAGATGGCCCTGGAATCCTCTAACTCAGCCGCACCCTTGCGACCATCGCCCTGGCCCTCTGCTCTCCTGGCCCATTGCAACCCCCTCCTTGCTGGTCCCCTGGCAGCTGCTTTTATTCCCCCCACCAATTCTCTCTCTCTCTCTCTCTCTCTCTTTTTAACATTTATTTACTTTTTGGAGAGAGAGACAGAGCACAAACAGGGGAGGGGCAGAGAGAGAGAGAGGGAGACACAGAATCCGAAGCAGGCTCCAGGCTCCGAGCCGTCAGCACAGAGCCCGACGCGGGGCTCGAACTCATGAACCGGGCGATCGTGGCCTGAGCCCGAAGTGGGACGCTTCACCGACTGAGCCACCCAGGCGGCCCTCCCCCCCCCCCCCCACCAATTCTTGACACTATAGCCGTAGCAGTTGAGTTTCCGAAATCCGGTCACGTGACTTCCCGACCTCTAACCCTTCGCTGGTTCCTCACCAAGCCACCCGAGGCCCTTCATCCTCGGCTCCCTGCCTCTCTTAGGGCCCCCTCAGCCAAAATTCTTGCGCACCCGAAGCCTTCTGAATACGTCATGCTCTTGCACGGCTCTGAGACCCATGGCTCTACCTTAACTACTCCTCAAGGGCGAGCACGGATGCCTCCTCTTTCAGGAAGCCCGCCTGGGTCTCCCAGCCCCCCGCGGCACTGTGCGGGAGCAACCGCTTCGTAGCTTCTGTCGCAGCGGGTTACGCCCCTGTTTTCTCTGCTCTGTCCACTGCCAGCCCCTCAGGAGTAGGCCCTGTCTCGCTCCTGGCCGGCGTCCCTGCCCAGATTCCCCAGCCTCAGGTGGAAGGCTTCCGGGAGGGAGGGAGAGGCGAAGGCGGGGCTGGGCTGGGCTTTCTGAGTCTGCTGGTAGGGGGGAAGCCCCCGGCAGGCGCACACCGGGGGCGGCGGTGGGACAGAACCCGGGCCAGGCAACAGCCACTTGTTGGACGGGGTGACCTTTCCGTCAGAGGACTGAGGAGGAGGAGGGCCAGGTGACTGGCTGCCCACCGAGCCATACCTCCCGGCGGGATCCCTCTGGAGAAGGTGGAAGGACACATGTGTGGGCAACAGTTCCTGCGGGGCAAGAGCTGAGCTGGGTGTGGGAAAGGTGTCGTCTCTCAGGCTGTCCGGGCAGCACGGGGTGATGTCTCAACAGCCATGTTGGGAAACACAGGCTTGTCTTGCCACGAGAACACCAGGGACAGTCCCCAGAGCTCGGGGGCAAGGGGCAGCCAAGCCTTCGTCGTCGTCCTCACGTTGTGACGGAATGTCCAGACCGTCCTCGGGACTCTCTGTCCTCTGAGGCCTTTGCCTCTTACCCCTCGGCCTTGCCTCTTACCTCAGCCTGGAAAGCCCTCTTCCTCCGGGGATTCGGCCAAGGTGTCTGGAGTCCCACGTGCTGAGCCTGAACGTATTCATCTCTCCACCTTTCTTCCAGAAAAACCGGGGGTGGGGGCTCACCACCCTGCCCCGGCAGTGTGCCCTGTCGGTGCTTGAAGGCCTGGCTGTCCGGCCTGGCTCTCCCGGGGAGAGACGAGCGGGGCTTCCCGAAGGAAGCCGAGAGCCAGGCTTCACCAGCCAAGCCCGGCGTGGCACCGGGCCCCCCACCCCCACCCAGTTCCGCTTGTCCTCTCTGCCCATTTGGGGCCCTGAGCTGGGGGTGGCAGGACGAGTCAAGACGTGCGGTTCGCTGACCTGGCTTTGTAGACGTTCAGGGCAAATCCCCTTCCTCCTTCGGGCTCAGTTTCCCCATCGGTGGCATGACAGGGTTGGGCCGGGTGGTCTCAGAGGGCCTTCTAGCTCTGACATCGTTGAACCGAGAGGCTCACCGTGGCCACTGACACCTGGCGGGTGAGAGCCCACGGGACGGTCACGGGTTACCCCGGGCGGGGTCACGCATAGGCTCTCTGGGCCCCTGGGCTGGTGGTTGGCAATGCCTGTGAGCCTGGCCGGTAACCCACGTCCAGGACGGCCTGGGCCTCCCCAAAGGTGCAGATTTCCAGCTCCAGCCCCAAGTGGCTGGCCAGGAAAGGGGGAGCAAAGGCCATTGGCGCTCCAGGGACCAACAACAGAGCGACGCGCTGGGCCAGCTGCCCTGCATTTGCCAACCCAGGCAGGAGTGAGAGGGCAGAGGGTTCCGAGCGACCGGGGCCGCCCGAGGGGCTGGTAACTCTGGGCGCAGGTCTGGTGCGGGCTGGCCCCACCCCTCTGTGGCCCCGTGACCTCGGGTTGGCGCTCCTCCAGGCCCCGATGGCCATCAGGAGACAGGGGAGAACGGTATGCACCTTGCAGGGCCGTCTGCGCACTTAAAGGCAGCTCTGCCTGGAACAGCCCCCCAGCACCCGTGCCTCGCACATAGTAGCTGCTCAATGAGCCCTCGTTCCTTCTTGCCCCTGCCTTCCCCAGTCCCCGCCAGACATGTCTGTCCATCTGGGGCCGGGGCGGGGCGGGGGGGGGTGTCACCCAGCTGCTCTCTGCTGAGGCATTTTCTGGGTGGGACCCGGCCCCCCCCCCCCATTGCACCTGGTACCCTTGGCCTGGTGTGGTCCTCTCGCTCAAGGGGGTGCAGACCATACTCATGCCCGCTTAGACCGCTAAGAAATAACAATAACGACCCGTGGGTAATTTAGCGCTTGCGGGTCTCTTGGGAACCGTAAGCGTTAGAGAGATGAAGGTTTGGGGACGGAGCTCAGTCTGGATGGAAGGAGGTTCGGCCACCCACGGCCAGCTGGAGTGAGAGGGTCGCAGAGCTGGAAGCGACTGGCATGGGAGAGACAGGCCCTGTGGGCAGACTCGTGAGGCCAGAGGATCCTGGGACACAGCCAGGCGGGCTGCTTGGGGCATCAAGGCGTGCTCTGCGGGGTGAGCCCTGGCGTGATGAACTTCGAGAGTCTAGCTCTCACAGCCGAGCATCCCAAACTTAGGCTGATGGGGGGCGGGGGGGGGGGGGAGTCTCCGTCCAGTTAGTGGGCAGAAGACGGGACGTTCAACGTCTGTAAAAACTGGCTGGGATGGCATGTCACTGCCAGGATGGCTGGGGCTAAGGGGAGCTGGGAGGGGGGCTGGGGCCCATGGAGGGTGTGCACACAGGACACTCCGTATGGCCCCATCCATCTCACGTCCACCCCTGCGGATCGGTAAGACAAGGACAGACAAAGCTAACGGTCATCGGAACTCTTACGCTGTCCCCAGCCCGTGCCTGGCACTTTGCTTACAGAGGCTCATTGCCTCCATGCGGGCCCCGTTATCTTCATTTCGCTGATGGGGAGGCTGAGGTTTGGAGGGGTCAAGGCCCGGGGGAATCGCTGGATTGGGGCCCCAGGCCATGCCGGCTCCCCTGAACTAAAGACCGTAGAGGAGGTTTGGGACTGGCCATTGAAACTCAGCCCATCCCGGTTTAAAGATGAGACCACGCCCTTGGGCACGTTTCTCGTTCGGACACCAGGCCCGGTGGGTGGTGCGTGGTTACACCTGTTGCGCGTGCGGGGGCTTGACCCCTCATCCCCAAGGCCACCTCCTTGAGGGCAGAGGCTGGGTCCCCTTCCTGGCCTTCCCAGAAAGGCAGGGTGACCCCTCCCACGCTGTGTTTCTGGAATCCACTGATGAGGTGGTTGCTGCTGACGCCCGGAGGGAGGGGTGGGACAGGAACCTAGCAAGAGAAGGCTCTAGATGCAACAGCATGTGAGTAATTGGATGCTAATTCATCTGCGTGTATCCCGAGAGAGTCAGGGAGAAAAGGTACAAAGATTAAAGGGCTCAGGGGGAGGGGAAGGCTGGGGGCCCGGAGAGGCCGGGGAGCAGAGGGAGAAGAGTGTGCCAGGGGTTGGGGGCACGAGTGGAGCCCATCGCTGCTGTCTGCAGCAGCCCAAGCTGCCCCCCAAGGCATAGCTTTGGGTTGCTTTCGATCTGCACTTGAGGTGGGGGGGAGGGGGGCCCAAGGTGAGACACAAAGATGAGGGCAAGAGTGAGCTTGAGATGCATGAGAGAGGCAGAGGCAGTCTCTGCCTCTCTCACCCACATGTTGCAGGGTGGTAGGGGCGGGGAGAGAGAGACGGAGAGGGAGAGAAACGGAGAGACAGACAGAGACAGAGACAGACAGAGGGAGACGGAGAAGGAGAGAGAGAGACGAAGAGAAACGAGTGGAGGGTCTTGGCGGCTCTCCAGGGGGCGCTGCGGCTGGGCAAGCCGTTCTTGTGCGCCCGTCCACATGCGCCCAGACCTCCTTTCAAGGAAGGCCTCACTGCCCGGACCCGCCTCACCCGAGACCACGCCCTCCCCAGGGCAACCCACGCCTGCCGACCGAGTGATGTGGGGGTGCTGGCCACCCCAGCTGGATACGGGACAAGTCCCTGCCAGCTGGCCGAGGCTTGGACAGGCCCGCATGCCAATCCAACGCCAATCTCTCTCTACCAGATCCAGTTTCCTCCTCCTTCTTTCACTGGCGTAGACCCTTAATAATCGCCCCAAACTCCCTCTCGGTGTCTGCTCCTGAGGAACCCCACCTGTGACACGCGCAGCAGGTGGACGTCCAGGCCGGGGCAGTGGTGACCACAGGGGCGCAGCGTTTGGTACTAACTGGTCTCACTTGGGGGCAACTGCAAGGAAACACAAAGTCACTACGTAAACTCGGGGTCTCTCCGGGCAGGAGCGGAAGGCCTCCCAGGGTCCCGGCACGGCTAGGAGGAAGCAGGGCAGATGGAAGAGGGAACACAGTGGGGCAGGGATCTGGAGACCCGGGTGTGGCCATGGCCGCGGGGCTAACATGCCGTGTGGCTTTGAGTAAGTCACTGCTGCTCTCTGAGTCTGTTTCCTCAGCAGGAAAATGGAGCCGGAATCTATGATCCTGGGTGTATCCGTTTTCCAGGCTCCACAACAAATTACCACGGCCTTGGTGGCTTCAAGTCACAGAGCTCGATTCTCTCGCCGTCCTGGAAGTCCAAGATAGAAGTCCAAGATAGCCTCGCTGGGCCAAAATCAAGGTGCCAGCAGACCCAGACTCCCTCCGGAGGCCCTGGCGAGAACCCGCCCCGTTTCCTCCAGCTACGGGTGGCTGCGGGCATGCCTTGGTTCGTGACCACAGCCCTGGTCCCCGAGGCAGCATTTGGAACTCTCTGTTTTGTCTTCGCATCACCTTTTCCTCTGCGTCTGAGCTCTCCCTCGGCCTGACTCCTGAAGCTGAAGGGGCACTTGCGGGGACCCCGATCATCTCGAGGGCCTTAATTTAAGTCACGCTGCAAACAAAGCTCCTTTTTCCCAGTCGGGTCACATTTACACGCTCCAGGGATTAGAACCTGACGCCGCTGTGGGTCAGTATTCGGTCGGTCCAGTGCACCTGCCGCGCGTCCCCCTGCAGGCTTTAGCTCTGTCGAGTTCTTCCTTCCTGAGCTGCAGCTTTAAACTATTTACAGAGGCCGGTCCCTTTTGAACCTTGAAGCGAGTCTCTTATCAGATCCTACAAATTGCAGGCATAACACAGGAAGCGCCCTTCTAGAAAGCTGAAAATCCAGTTATGAGAGCCCGGAACGCGGCTCCTCTGGGCATTTTTGTCAAGTCTGCCACGGAGCAGAAGCCAGGCAGGGGTGGGGGCGGGGGTGGGGTCCCGGGCTCCCCTCGGCCCGTTCGACGGCCCATCTCAGCCGCGCCTCCTTATTCTTTCAACGCTGAGCCGTCTGCAGCTTTGAATATCCGGCCCTGGTTCCTATTGAGTTTATGCGTTGAACCTCTTGGTTTTATTATCGATTCACCAGCGGATGGGCCAACGCGTGCTGCTGGCCGTCACTGTTCGCACTGACCCTTTGTCCGGATTTTAACTGCGGGCCCTAAAACTACCTGTACATAAAGGTACCTTGTGGAAGGAAGTTTTAGAAGCGATTCCCTGGGGTGTAAACATCTTCAAAAGTCCACGAGTGGGGAAGCGGGTTGGGCCCTTTAGAAAATTTCCATCCAGAGGAAACTGAATTAAAAAAAAAAAAAAAAAAAAAAAGTAGGCATACCGGGAGGGGCACCTGGGTGTGGCTCAGTCGGCTGAGCACCCGGCTCTGGATGTCAGCTTTCAGCTCAGGTCATGATCTCACAGTAGTGAGATCGAGCCCCCAGTTGGTTTCCACCCTGTGCACAGAGCCTGCTTAAGATTCTGTCTCTGTTTCTCTCTGCCCCTGCCCTGCTCGTGCTTTCTTTCTCAAAAAATTAAAAATAATTTTTTTTTTTTTTTTTTGAAAGCAGGCAGAAAACCTCAAGGTCCAAGTGTATGCATCAGGCCCGAGCACATCTTACTCCCCCGGCTAGAAAGACCAGCTGGGCAGACCGTGTTGGCCCTGGCGGGCTTTGCAGACCACACCAAGAACTTGAACTTCATTTGGAAGGCCACGGGGGACCTCTGCAAAAGTTTAAGCAGAAAGTGACATGTTCGTGTGCTTTAGGTGTATTTTTCTGGTTGCGGTAATAGCCCCAGCAGGAGGTGAGGAGAGCCTGAACTCTTGGCCATAAAGGAGAGGACTGGACTTGAGTGGTTGGCCCTGGGGGGTGTTTAGAGGGAGAGGGAGGACGACGCCCATGTATGGCCTGAGTGAGCGGGTGGATGGTGGGGCCTGACTTGGAGAGGGAGCACGGAGATGCAGAGACCCAGCAGGACGGGGCATGGGGGCCAAGAGCGAGAGGTGAAGTTTTACTAAGAGTCACAGGCTGGGAACAGGAGATCTCTGGGAGGGACGGAAAAGGCAGGCTAGCCCTCTCCATCATGAGGCGGGACCCTGGGAACCGCAGCTGGGTGGGGACATATATCCGGGAGGTGGCAGCCACAAGGCGCCTGGGGCAGAAGCCATGAGTCCAGGCCCGGCTTCTCCCTGTCTTGGCGCGGATCTCCGGCAAGTCACATTCTTTCTCTGCCTCAGTCTCCCCATCTGCAAAATGCAGGAGTTGGACCACGTCAGGGTTCCTCCGTGGAGAGGGGCTGCGGGGGTATGTCTGTGAGCCCCTGGAAATGGGGTGCAAAACCGTGTCAGCGTGTGAGCTTGGGGAGGGGTCAGCAGGGTCCTCCGGGACCTTCGGCAGGTCCCGAGGGGACCTCAGACCTCACGGGCCACACCTGCAGCTAGAACCAGCAAGGACTGCTCTCTACGTGTGCCAGGGGTGAGTCCCGTCTTGCCCAACCAGTTCCTGGAAGGCAGAGGCCTGGGTCCCAGGTGGTACACAAGTTCCTCAGTGGCCGTGTCTTTTTTTTTCTTTAATGTTTATTTATTTATTTTGAGAGAGAGAGAGAGAGAGAGCGCGTGTGCCCACACACGCAGGAGCAAGGGAGGGGCAGAGAGAGAGAGAGAGAGAGAGAGAGACACAGAGACAGAGAGACAGAGGGACAGAATCCCAAGCAGGCTCCGCACCGTCAGCGCGGGAGCCCAAAGCGGGGCTTGATCTCAGAAACCGTGAGATCATGACCTGAGCCGAAACCAAGAGTCGAATGTTTAACTGACTGAGCCCCCCAGGCGCTCCCCTCAGTAGCTGCGTCTTGATGTACTGCAGAGACCCTCCAGCGCCTGTGAGTCCCACGTGGGCAGCCCCGAGGATGCACCCTCAATGCTAGCAGAGGCTTCTAGCCCCCTAGTCAGCCAGGCGTTGGGTCTCCCTGTCCTTCCTCTCCCTTCTCTACCCTACAAACTCTTGCCCATCCTTCAAAACCCAAGGTCCGTCCTCCATGAAGCTTCTGGGATCCCCCTGAGAGACACTGAAATGGGGCCTCCTGGGTGAGGGGTCCACACCTCACCTACAGCCTATCTTCTCCCTGCCTGGGCTGGAGGTCATTCGCACTCCTCAGGCCTCCTTTCTCCACCTCTGTCCCGTGAGGCTTTTGGGGCAAGACCTGTGTCCTCCGGGGCACCTCAGTGTCCCCACCTGCTGCCCCCAGGGGCCGGCCCGTACTTTGTTGACGTAACTTGGTCGGGAGGTATTTCCGCTTTCTGACCACCGGCTCCTGGCTGGGTCAGGTGCGCACATGAGGGGTGGGAGATGCGGGGGGGGGGGGAGGGGATGAGGGACGGCCCACAGTGGCAGCGTCCGAGTCGTTTGCAAAGTGCATGGCTTCTCTCTTCAGGGGCCCCAGGACGACGAGCATGAAAAGAGAGCAAAGGAAGGCTGCACGAATCTGGCCGAGCTGACACGTGGAAAGACAGATATTCGCCTCTGGGGCACTTTGGAGCTGGTCTCGGTCCGCAAGGCCCTTCACCTAAAAGGTTCCGCGTGTTGCAGAGAGGGAGTGATGGCGCGGGCCGTCGAGCCTTGTGGTGCCCGTTTACCAGATGCGCTCCGGGGATCTGGGAGCTGATGGGTCTCCCTCCGGCTAGCATATGGTGTGCGGTGTCTCCCTTGGGCTCGAGCAGATGCTCTCCCGCCCCACCTGCCCAATGCACGTGCATCTTCCCTCCCGCACGCCCCCGCTGAATGCCAGCCAAGAGCCGCTTCCCTCCCTGGCCCTCGGTGTCCCAGTTGGTGTCCTCTCTTCGCACACCGCAGGACTCGCTCGAAGCGGGCGGAGGCTCCAGCTGTCTGCTCTGGGAGAGGAGCTCCTTCCGGGGGCAGTGATGCCAAAGAAATCACCACGGCCTGGCCGACGGGAGGGGCGAGGTGGCCGGAGGGATGTGGAGGTGGCCCTCCGATCTCAGGGGAGAGGCCGGCGGGCTGAGAAAGAGAGCGGACCCTGTGATGGAGGCTGGGGGAAGGCCGGCCCGGGGCCCCACGGCCCGCTGTGCCCACCCCCACCCCCACCCCCCAGGGGCCGATGGAGCTGACAGTTCGGGGAGAGTGGCCGGCCTTCCTAGATACGTGGGAATGAGGGCTTCTGAGTCACCCACCCGGCCGGACAGCGCTACCACCGAGGTCTGGGAGGCGGGGGGAGTACTCCTGGCCTTCTAGATTCGGCCGCCCCCGGCTCTACTGAGCTGGGTATTTGCATGCTATCAGCGCTCGGGGCGTTCGGGGCAGGTGCACACGGACTCTGGACCAGAGGCCAGAACCCTGGACTTCGGGAAAAGATAAGCCGGCAGGCAAGTGGCTTCACCTCACCTTTCTGTCAGGGCTGGGGTGGGAGAGAAAGGGAATTTGGGAACACCCTTGACAGGCGGCCCAGCTCCGGCTTTTCCCTTGAGGCAGGGACGGCATCTGACCCGGGCTGCGTCATCCCTGCTGCTGGCCGTCAGAGCAGCCCCGGAGGGCTGAGGGGGAGGGGTCTGGAGAGGGGCCAGGGTCAAGGCCCTGCCGGGAACCCTGCCTTCTCTCCCGGGCCGTAGGCGGGAGGGGAAGGCCCGTGGGGCCTCCGGCACCAGAAGCGCCCACTGAGCCAACCTGTCGCAGGTGTTGTGCAACCTGAGAGCCGAGGCAGGGACCCTCTCCGGGACAAGCGTCAACAGGAAACCTCCCGGCTGGTCTAGGCCACATTCCAGGGGGTGCTGCGTCCAGCTCAGAGACGCTAAAAGACACCGCTGCGGCTAGGCTTGCCAGAAACCCCGGGGGATCTTTTATCTGTCATCTGAGCCTCCCCATCTGTACCCTAGTGGTGCACCTCCTACCGCAGGATGATCTCCAAGCCTGTGCGAACTCCTCTGTCCTACAGAGCTCTTAGCACACCCGGGGGGCGGGGGTGGGGGTGGCAGGGCAGGGGAGAGATGCTCCAGGCACAGTGACACTCAGCTCGGCATTGTTCGCCATTGGCCAGTCAGGGGAGGAACCCATCTGTGGGAAAGCGGACCTCAGCAGAGGACCCAACACCCATTGGGCGCCCAGGGAAGACGCCAGGCGGTTTGCTGAGCTGCTCACCTCTCTGGGGACTAAAGAAAAGAACCCGAAGGAGAATCTGGTTGAAGGAGCCCAATTTGGGCTTTGGAAGAACGCACGCGCACGCGCACGCGCGCGCACGCGCACACTCGCACACGACCCAGTTACTTGCCACGACTGGAGGAGGGTGCTGGAGCCTAGAGACCCGGGCCTTTTATTTGACACGCCCAGAGTGGGAAGGGAGCTCACTTAAAGTCACGCAGCCCGTTAATGACAGGACCTGGACGTTTATTGTCTTTTATTTCCCCGGTGCCATTTCACGGGAGAGGGCGGGGGAGAATCTCCGGCAGAGCCAAGAGCCCTGCGCAAGGACCCTGAGGCAGGAGGGCTGGTGTGGGGACCCCAATGACACTCCAGCGCCATGATGTTTATTTCTGGACACGCAACTGGCCAGGTCGCGGGGGGCAACTCGCTCATCCCTGACAGGTGATTCTCTATCCCCACAGGACGGAGGAAGGCTCTGACGTCCCCGAGCTTGCCGGGGTGTGGGAAGGGGGCACCTCTCCTGCTTCCTAAGTTGGGCACCAGGGGAGCCTTTCAGAGGAGGCGGACTGACGTGGGTCCCGGAGGAAACAACCTGCCGGAGGCCGGCTTCCCAGGGTTCCAGGGGCCCGACATTCCCACGCTGCTCAGTCATTTCCCACAGAGGGGAGGAGCGCTTCCCCTCACCCAGGGAGCCGGGATGTGAGCCCCGGACCAGTGCTCCCAATCTGGGTCACACGCAGGCCTCTGCCTGGGCCGAGCTAAGCTGCCACCAGGCCTGACTGAGTGTGTTAGGCCCAAGCCTGATGTGTCTCTTCTCGGGGTGGTTTTGGTCACTGGGGGGCAAGCAGGGGAAGAGAGGCGAGGCAGGTCTCCCTCGCGTGACGGGAGATGACCTCAAGAAAAGTGGAGAGGGCTTGCCGGTCGCAAAATGATGAAGTCTCCTGGTGGGTCTAGCACGATCGAGGAGTTGGCCACGGGGCCTGGGTCCCAGGGCCGCGGCCGTCGGTGTGACTGGAGTTCAGCTCACCCGTGTGCCTGGTATTAGGCCTCCTGTGTGCCAGGCGTTACGAGGAGCCGTGATGAGCAGAGATGAGCCGTCAGCCCGGAGCCCAGCGGGGAGGTACCACCAGCAGAAGGCAAGGCCCTACGTGTGGCCTCTAAGAGCATGATTTTTAAAGTACAACAGAAAGCCTGCAGGCGGGAGCGTGATCCTGCTCGAAGAAGGTGAGAGAGAGAGATGGTTACGGGTAAATGTTTGAGTTGGGGCTGGCCCAGCGGGGCAGGGGTGGGTCTCAAGGACTCTGAGTCTGGGAGGGGTCTCCAGGGATGGCTGAATCTGGACCAAACTTAGGCGTGTGCCACGACACCCAAGGGCCTGTTGAAACACAGCGTGACCCTCACCTGCAGGGTGGGGGTGGGGCCTGTGGATCTGCAGGTCGGACGAGTTCCTGGCTGATGCTGATGCCACTGTTGATCTGTGGCCCGCGCCTCGTGGAACATTAATGCAGCTCGAGTCCATCCGTGCCCTGGGCAGTGAGCTGCCCAGGGCTCATCCCCGTCAGCCCTGTCGTTTCTGGGACAGTCTTTGGTGCCCAGAGCCCTTGTGTGGGGTGGGGTCACCCATGGGTTGGGGGCCGTGACAGAGCCACACGAGAACTAACTCTCTGGGCTCCTTGGAGCATAAGGGCACCAGATGCACAGAGCTGAGGAGAGGAACACTGGTCCCCAAATTCCTGCCTAAAACTCTGGCAGGGAATGCTTGTGAATGGGGTAAAGGAACTTGGAGGCCCAGTTGATAAATGCAGAGATGGGAGTGGGGGAGGGTGTGTGCATGCATGTGTGTGCACGTGTGGGCATGCGTGTGTGTGTGTGTGTGTGTGTGTGTGTGCGCGCGTGCATCCGGCTCAGAAACCATTAACAAAAAGCCCTCAGGATGTACTTAAGACCTCGGGCAACCTTCTTCCCTTTTCTGAGTGTCAGTTTCCTCATCTGGAAAAATTAAAGGAGTCAGATCAGAAGTTCCTCCCGAGAGAAAGAGGGAGGGAGTGGGCCTAGGGGGAGAGGGAGGGAGAGAGGGGGAGCAGGAGAGAGAGGGGGAGGGAGGGTGGGGGGAGAGACGGGGGGAGACCGGAGGGAGCATACTGGTAACAAGGCCATCATCTGATTAGCTTTCAATTTAAAGCAGCTAATAGACATCTGACACTTTGTAAGGCTGTGCAATTACTGGGCACAGCCAGGGCCGCTGGTCTGCAGGGACCAGACCTTCTATCAGGGTGTCATCGGCCCCCTGGCTGTGCAAGACCTTGAGCTTGAACAGCCCAGAGAGCCTGGAGGTGCAAAAAAAAAGAAGCCCTTTTCCCAGCGGCACCCCCCACCCTCGCCCCGGGGTCTTTAGAGGCAATTTCCTTGAGCCCCCACCAGGCCTGGGAGAGAGTTGTTCCCAGGGTTCTGGGGGAGCCTGCAGAAGGCTGGCCCTCTTCCCTCCCCACATTCCCCCCAGGGCTCCACCCGCTGACAGCGTCCTTCTGAGAGGCTGGCAAGGCCAACAAAGGCTCCGGGAAAGGAGGCAAAGATCCAGGATGGCACCCGGCTATGGAGGCTTCCAGAAGAGCACACACCGGTTTGGGAGTCAGCCTGGATTCGAATCGCACCCCCCCAAAGCCGTGGGACCCTGCACGGTGTACTTAACCTCCCAGACTCTCAGTTGTGTTATCTATAAAGGCCTCTTTCGTTGGTCCTGGGGATTAGCTAAAACGACTAAATGAAAGCATTCTGGAGGATCCCCAAAGAACCCACCGAAGCCTTCGGCTGCCTTGTTGTGGATGAAAGCTGCTCAGCTGGGAGTGGTATATGGAATCTCAGCGCCACACTGGAGGTCTCAGCTACTTGCCGTGCGACCCTTGGAAACTCACCTAAGCCATGGGAGCCTCGATGTCACCGTCTGTGTAATGGGAGCAATTATGGCATTTTTTTTTCTCCCCCCGGAATAACAATGAAAAGGACGGAGCATGTGCAAAGTGCCTGGTTCATACTAGGCCTCAAAAAGTCGCACTGCTCATATTCCCCAGGCATCCCCCCCACCACCCCGAGCGAGGGTGGGTGGCACCACGATACCCGCAGCTGAGCGCCCGCCTCAGGTGTGCATCGCTATGTCATCCTGGTCAGGCCGCGCCAGCCTGAGGGCCACGGCCAAGCCTGGCGCGACCCACAGCGGCCTACCCGCCCAGTGGCGAGCTCAGGAAAGCCTCAAATTATACAATTTATGAAACCCAATCCAGTTTTCCGACTGGAACGTGTGATTAGAGAGATTACACATTCACTGTTGCAATTATGGTAATGTTGATGTGTGGACAGATAACTGGCAACAGGACTGTTCTGAACCGTCTATTTATAGGTTGAAGATTCTTGCTATCTCAAGGCAGACATATGGGCCATAAAGGCAGGCGACAAAAACAGGAGGGGGAGAGCAAGCCTCCCTCGGAATGAAAAGACACGAAAGGAAGCCGTAATTAGGGCTGGGACCGGCTTATGTAAATCAGGTAATACTTTCAAAACAGAGATGAGAGCTGGTTTTAATAAAGCGCATTGGAACAAATGGTGGAATAATGACTTAATAAATCTAAATACAAATATTTTGTTCCGTCTCCAAAATGAACAGCCCTGGCATCTGCCGAGCCCGGGCCTGGGCGAGCGGGTGGTGCCGTTGTGTTACTGTATTCTTTCGCTTCCTCAGCAGGCTCGAAGATTTTAATTTTTAGCCTTCTGCTAAATTACACGGGCTGTCAGTCAACTGTGGGAGATATTTTGAGTAGGGAGATTTATACAAATACACAGAGCACACTCGGAAGGCTGAGCACAATATCTTTTACACCGGCCGGGATGTAAATCATAGGTTGTTCGGCCCGAATTACTGCTCTTCCGGAAATAGACCGCGGAGAAATTATCCACCAGGACGAGGAATCCGGTGGCCTTTTATTTATCTATTTTTTGTTGTTGGTGGTGGTGTCCCGGCCCCAGTAGTAATCAGGGAAGCTCTTTGGTTCTTCCTTTTGGTGCCTTTATTTAATCACCTCGCACCCCAACTCCCGTATCTAGACCAGAGGTTGTGAGCTAGGGGCCCACGGGCCGAATCAGATCCACAGGTGTGTGTGTGTGTGTGTGTGTGTGTGTGTTCACTGGCGCGAGGATATTGGCCCCAATACAGGTCAAATTTTAAAAACTCGTTGCAAATATTTTTAAGTTGAGATTCATCATGAAATTCATCATGAAATTCATCATGAAATTCCAGCTACTCTGGGTAGATCAGAAAGTCTAGCTAGCCACAGGAGGTTTGCCTTCCTGCTTTGGTGACAGCCACACATCCTTCCGGGAGCTAAGGATGTGCCGCTGTCTCCAGGTGGGTGTGGCTTCTCCAGGCTTTCCCGGTTCGGTCCCCGCAGTCTTTTCACGCTCCCCCACCCCGCTTCCCTCATGTTACCTGCCCGGTCTCAAAAGCAATGGGATTTTGGACCCCTGTTGTAAATTCATCCCTTTTTAGGGTCATGACGGTCTGTGGCTCAAGAAATGTGGTTGGAAACAACATGGATACTGTATGCATCAATCACTGATTCTCAAACCTGTATCTATTAAATAAGAAAAACGAGGACCATATAATATATAGGAGGTTTCACGTAAAATGAGTATCTTACGCACACACACACAGATAGCAGAGCGAGGTTATCAGTGATCCCTCATTGAGAAGGACCGTTCTTTATTCCACGCTGGTCTGTTTCATCTGTTTCAATAGATGGTCGTTGTTACACCGATGTTCTTAACTTGACAAGACTAAAAGCTGGTAATTTGAGGTCGATCCCCTGTATTTTACCAGTCTGAACTCCCAAAGACTTGGAATCGTTTGCCCAGTAATTAATTAATCGTAGCTTCTCAGAATCAGAGGGCAGCCCTGCAGGTGTCAATCTATCATCCATACGCCCTTACGTATTATCCTTCCCTTCCCTTTGTGTGTGTCCTTCCCTTTGCCCATCTACTCATACCTGCTTGTCTGTCCGTCCGTACATTCGTTCAACCATGAGTGTATGTGTATACCCATCTGCCCGCCCATCCTTCCATCCATCCATCCATCCAACTACCCAATTCACAGAGCCCCCCACTTCTGCTGGTCTTTGTTCGTCTGGATATCTAGAAAGACCACCTGCTCTTTGGTCAGGCCAGGCTGTTAGAGAGTCCTTCCTGTACAAATCTGTGTTCCTTCCTGTCATGCTTATAGCTGCTCCTACAAGACAGTGCTTTGGGTTCTCTAGTCTTGACTGCTAGAACAAAATGATATTCTAACTGCAGTTGGATCAAACATCCAGGGACGAGAGGGACACGTCCCACGCAAAGTTTGACATTGTTTACAATGGTCCTCAGAGAGGAAAGATGGGGGGGGCGGGGACTGAAGTGTAGACGCGAGGAGAGACTCACCTGGTGGGTGAGGTTTCTTCGCCAACAATGCAGCGCTGAACGGAGAGAGGCCCCTGGGGGTTCCCTGGTTCTTCTTTTCCTGCTGGAATCACACTGACAATTATACTCCTCCTCCGAGGTGGGGGTGTCTGCAATTGGTTTACCCGCTTGTGTGCAGCTGTGCACACACACGCAAGCATTTTACGTATCGACTGGCAAACGCCAAGTGCAAAAGACCACCCGGACGTGTGCCTGTGGCACCCAGACAATTCCACTGTCTCATCTCTGAAAGACGCTCACTAGGAACTCCAAGGTAAGGTAGGAAAGGCATGTGGCTTCAGAGAGGGGTAGAGAAAGAGAGAAAGCTCAGAGGACTCAATGATCCTGTTCTTGCTCGGCAATCTGAAGCGCCTCCTGGAGGAGGTGGGGTTGCGGGAGAGCTTTAGGAAAACAGGAACTCCTGGCCTGTCGGAGGCAGGAGGAAGTCGATAGTCTAGGTCTGGGGATTCTGTGCGTACGTGTGTGTGAATTGCTTCCTTCAAAATACTCCCTCCTCTGTTTTCTGGTTACAAACCCATCAACCCAATTCCTATGAGTGCTTTTGTTATCCGAAATTCTCTGAATTTTTTTCCCCCTTGGCCTAAGTTTGTTGTTGATTCCTTGTGAAATAAAGCATAATTGCCTACTGTCATAACATGAGAACACTTGACAGGCGTCAATCCTGACATACTGTCGCCGGTCGGCCAGCTGGCTCCGGGGTTGGGGGAGGGGAGGGAAAGAGCCCGGCAGCCAAACCCCGGGGGGCCCAAGGACCCAGGTCATCCCCCATAATCGGGCAGAGTGGCCTTTCCCCCACATGCCCTTGCAGCAAGAGAAGACACACGGGCTCCGAGGAGGCACGTAAGAACTCCCACTCCTTGAAAAGAGATATCTGAACGGCCCCAACACTCGCCCTCCTCCTAGGCAATTGGCAGTTTGTAAATCACCATCACCAGATGACAAATTATTACAGAGGACGATCAATATATTTTTCAGGGGAGTCGCCGTTTGGGAAAAACAGACTGACATACAAGGAGACCATCTTGGAAGCATTAATGCGCAGAGGCTACCGATTAATCGATAAGTAAATATTTCTTGAGTGCTTATATGGATAAAAGGCAGCGGAGAGCGGCGATTAAGAGGGCCGGCTCTGGAGTCCGACGGGTCTGGGTTTGAATCTTTGATGCGCGCGCTGGCGAGCTGTGACCTTGGACTGGTCCCTGAGCCACCTCCGTTTCCTTGTGTGTGACAGGAGCATGGTGTCAGTGCCCGCTCTGCGGGCCGGGCTGTCAGCCTCACTCAAGATAACGCACTGAGCATACTTCTGGCAGCTTCTGGCATGGGGAGCACGCTCAGGACATGGCTGCTGACGTAGGGGAAGCCCTCGTACCCAGGCTCCGCGGGGAGGCCAGGAGACGGCAGGTTCCTGCCTGCAAAAGTCTAAAACGGAGCAAGAAGAGACCCAACACCAGCATCACAGAAGATGGGGCGAAAGCTTCAAGTTAGAAGCGGCTTGATTGTGACTGTGGACGTGACAAGAGGTTTGAGAGCAGGTCCAGGGAAAGCAGGGGCTGGAACGGGCGGACCGAGCCAGGAAATATCCTCTGAGCACCTGCTACAGGTTGGGCGCTTCTAGGACATCGCCAAGGGATGTACTTTTCCAGACGCCCTCGTGTCTCTAGGGTAGTACCGCAGGGATGAAGAGGGTGTCTGCCTGCGGGGGAGTCTGGACCCAAGACAAAGGGTGCCAGTGGGTGGCATGGGTTGTGGAGGAGAGAGAGAGATGAGGGGGCTTGGCCAGACTCAAAGGAGAACCGGAGCAGACAGGGCAGGAAGAAAAGCCTGGAGGCAGCGGGAAGCGTGGGGGTAGCCGAGGTGATGAAGAAGAGAGTCCTGACCAACATTTCCCGGGACTCCGCTGCACGGACTGCACCTCCTGGGCTCTGCCCTGTCCTCGGTTCTCACCTCGCTTGCCCCGGCTTCTGATTCTAGAGCCAAACAGAGGTGAGAACAAGCTGGGGCTTGGGCAACAGAGCGGGGGTGGGGCGAGGGGCACATCATTTAAAGGTTGCCAAAGAACTCAGTGATCACAGTAAATTAAATGTTAAAGAAATACTTTTTAGGGGCGCCTGGGTGGCTCAGTCGGTTGGGCGGCCAACTTCGGCTCAGGTCATGATCTCGAGGTCCGTGAGTTCGAGCCCCGCGTCGGGCTCTGTGCTGACCGCTCGGAGCCTGGAGCCTGTTTCCGATTCTGTGTCTCCCTCTCTCTGCCCCTCCCCTGTTCATGCTCTGTCTCTCTCTGTCTCAAAAATAAATAAACATTAAAAAAAAATTAAAAAAAATAAAAAAAAAGAAATACTTTTTAAAAAACTAAGAGTTCATGCAAGAAACGCACAGCGAACAAAATATCAGCACTTCAAATAAGACAGGAATTGGCAGCAACCAAGACGTCCTTTAGTGGGTGAACAGATAAATAAAATGTGGTACATCCAGACAAGAGAACAGTCAGACATAAAAAGACACGAGCTATCAAGGCAGACAAAGACACGGAGGAACCTGAAATGCATACTGCTAAGTGAAAACAGCACATCTGAAAAGGCTACCTTCTGCCTGATTCCAACCATGAGGCATTCCGGAAAAAAGCAAAACTCCAAAGGCAATACAGAAACCGGTGGCTGCTGGAGGTCAGGGGAAACGGAAGGATGAATGAGCCGCGCACAGAGCAGTTCTGACGGTGAAACTGTCCTGTAAGATACATACTACCACGGTGAACGCCTGTCATCGCCCCTTCGTCCAAACCCGTAGCACGTGCGACACCAAGGGTGACCCTGATGGGCTTAAGTTAACACCAACATATTCCTGCGGGTCCATCAACTGTAACATACATACCACACCGATGTGAGATTAACGTAAACAACCAAAGAAACTCCGTGTAGAGGGAGACGGAATCCCAGGGGAACTCCGTGCTTTCTGCTCGATTTTTCTGTAAATTGCGACCCGCTCTAAAAAATGCAGTCTACTAATTTAAAAACAAGATCAAAATTAAAGTAAAAAAAAAAAAATCACGATGAACCACATATCAAGATTTCAAATAAAGGCGAGATCCGGGGGGCTGGGATCAGGGCCAGGTGGGGGAGGCATCGTTTTCAGGGGTGTGCAAGTTCAGGGTCAGGTTCTGCACCCTCCCAGTGGGAAGAGTCTTTGTAAGTCACCTGGTACGATCCTTGTGTTTTCTTGATGGAGAGACTCGGGCTCAGAGAGGGGGAAGGGGTTGCCTGAGGTGAGTCGGGGAGGCTGCTGGGGGCCCGGGAGCAGAAGGGGCCTCCGGCCCAGTGTCCTTTCGGGAGCCATGCTCCCTGCTGCAGGCGGGTGACTCATTGTCCCTGCGGAAGCCTAGGAGACTCCCTGGTCACGTGTCAAATGACCTTTGGATCTCACTGAGCACTCAGGGCTTGGTTTATGGGAAAACCTTCTTTGCGTCTCTCTCGGATTATCACATCATTAAGAAGACACGGGACCGGTCCCCACATAAAGCACGTGTGCGGGTGGTTCCTGACATCTTCCTGGGCTCTGCCCAAGCCAGACGCTGCGCGATCCTGGGAAAAGCACCAGCGGTGTGGCTTTTCCAATCATTTCCTCAGCCTGGCAGCCGTCCCCATCTAGCCCAGCCGGGAGCCCTCCCGTTCTCCAATGGCCCGATGCGCAGAGGACACACTCCCTACTTGAATCACACTTAGGAAGCCCTTGAAACAGACGCCTTCCCCTCAGAAGGACCTTTGGACGTTCCCTGGGCTCGCGGGGGTTTCCTTTCACCCCTTCGACGCTGCCTCCAGCGCCAGAAAATCCCCACTCTGCACACACATCCGCCAAAGCCAGCGGGACTCAGAGGACATCTGGACCTGAACTTGACTTCCGTGGATCCAGGAAGCTTCGACAGGAGGGCATGGCGGTGTGGGGGAGCACATCAGCTGCCCCTCGCCCAGAGTCCTCCGGGAGCCGGGCCGGAGAGTTTGGGCCTGGGTTGAGGGCTGGTTCGGATGACCAGCTGGGTGGCCTTCTGCAAGTGTTCGGCTTTTGCCGCCTCCTGATGTTGGGGTTAGATTGCTGAGGGTGACAGGGCTCAGCCAGTGGCCACAGCTGCGGAGGCAGAGGACGGGCCCGTGTGGAGCGGGGGAGGGCACGAAATGCTGGAAAACTCAGGGACAGGGCTACAGCGAGACTTGGATAGCAGAGGGTCTGGGAGACACGGAATCTGCACAGACGGGGTGGGCCGTGAAGGTCACGGGGATGTCAGAGACGGTGAGGTCCCGGAGCCAGGGGAAGGGAGGGGGGCCTGGGCCTTCCCTTGAGAGAGGACAAGCCATGCTCTCCGGCTCTGGAGGTGACAGATGACTCTAGAGGTAAAGGGCCAAATATGACAATGACTGTAAAGCGGGGAGGGTAGAGGAGGAAGGCTTTCTGAAGGCAGAGCTCCGCGGGGAGGTCCAGGAGGCATCGGCACGGGGACCAGGCGTCTTGCTTGCGACCAAGCTCCTGGCCCCGCTGCGTTTCCTAGCGGTGAGGCAGCTGCTGCCTGGTTGTGGCTGTCTCCGTGAAGTCCCCTCCCTGGTATTTGCTCACATCAGCCTTCTTGCTCACTCTGGGGCTGGGGGATGGCCCAGCCACCCGAGGTGTGACGCCAGCTCCTTTTGTCCGGCAGCTCCTAGTGCCGGTATCACCGCTCTGGCCGTCACGTGTAATGACTTGGAATGTGTAGGATGCTCGATGGCACTCATCGTAAGGACGGAGAAATGGAGGCAGTGGCATCCGGTGGGGGGGAGTGGTGGTTGGGGTCCGAGGGGTCTGGGGTTAAAAGCCAGCTGGCCCCTGTGTGACCCAAGCCCTCCAGCGCCATCTGGGTGTCCCGTTGTTCATGAAGGGATTGAAATCGACTTGGTTTTAAACTATGAAATCTACAGAGAACACTGTCACTAAGAAGGTCACGAGCAGCACCCACCACGTTTGGCCATGTCTGCTCTGTACCTGTTCCCTTCTCCCTCCCCTTCCGGCTGGGGTTGAAGATCCCCGTGCAGCCCCTCCCTCCTTGTGTTAGGCTGACGCTGGCGTGGACCACCCCCTTGGCTCTGACAGCCAAAAGTCCTCCAAAGATTGTCAACTCTTCAACGTCCCGTTAGAAGCCGGGGATGTGGGGGTCTCCCAGGGAGAGCCGCCAGCCCCGGGGATCCTTCCGTTGTCCCAGGCTGCCCCCCGAGGATGGAGACCGCGTCCCCGGGGTCCTGCTCCACAACCCTGCGTCGTGTCTGTGCTTCGAGGTTGGGGCTGAATGATTCTGCTGATGGTCCCCCTCTCTGGGTTCCCCGCCCCCCCCCCGGACCCCCGCACCTTCCCAGAGGGGCTGTGGCTTTATTCTTTTAGAGAGTAAACAAGACGGTCATAATGTCATAATGTCATATGTCATAATACAGTATGTGACTTATGACATTCACCTAACAGCGGTCTCAAACACTTGGAACCTGGCTGCCAACCCAGCTGTGACCTGGGGTGGTGGGGCCCCTGTGTGGGGTCTAAATTAGGGCCTGCTGGCTGGGAGACCTCGAGGTGGCCTGAGGCAGGGCAGCCAGGAGGGACCCAGGGTCACTGTCCAGAGGAGCCAAGTGCCGGGCAAAGACCTCCAGCCCTCAGGATGCCCCTTTACGTGGCATACTGCTCCATTTCACAGACGGAGTAAACGAGGTTCAGAGAGGACGTCCTACCCCCTCATGGCTTTGCTTAGATAGTAAGCCAGCGCTGATCTTCTCCTAAACAATCTCCCCGTCACCTTTCTCCTTTCCTATTCCTTATCCCTGGGTCATGAGAATGGGAGTCACTGAGGCAGGGAGGTGGAGTCTGAGGCCTGGCTGTCCCAACCGGCTGTGACACTGACAGCAATGGCCAAGCGTCCCTTTGCTTTTTTGTCTGAGGGGGCGATGGCCTCTGCTTTAGCTTGTCCTGCCCAAGGCGGTCAGGAGGCTCACGGGAGGTGAGCCGTGTCACCCAAAGGTGCTGTCGAGGCCGGAGGGGATTAAAGTTATTGTCACAAGGCTGGCAGGAGGATAGAGCCCTGGGCAGGACGTGAGTCTGTGGGGCACGGTGAGCGGACCAGCCTGGTCAGAGCGGGCCAGGCCCAGGAGCTGAGCAGGGACCGGGGACAGCGGGTCTCTGGGCGCCACCCAGGGAGGACACAGGGCTGAGGCCTGAGCAGGGTCTGTGTTGCCTGAGTTTCTAGGGATCTGTTGGCAGTCTTGATGGGCCGGGCTGGGAGGACTGGGCTGTCCAAGCCCAGGGTGGCCAGTTCCAGCAGCTTCCCTAGACCACCTTTGGAGGGCTGGGAAGTCCTGGGCAGGAAGATCTCTGGTGAGAGCCGGTTCATGGGGTGGGGCTTGAGCGTTAGGACACCAAGGGTGACCCACTGCTCTGGTTTGCCTAGGACGTGGACTTGTGGTGCTAAGACTGTCACAGCTCTGGGCAGCTGGGACGGTCAGCTTCCCTAGGACCACGGGTGCCTGGCCACTATTTCCTTGGAGAGGGAGCACTTGCCGGACTGGGGAGGTGGGGGGTGAGGGTTGGGGGAAAATGTGCATACCCGGCTGGCCCCTTCCGGCCCTGCCCTCCGGCCCAGCCTGCCCGCAGGGATGGGAGTGCCGTGATCTGGTCCACTTAGCTGGGCCGGGGCTGTCTCTGCAGCGGATGTTTTTAAGGGTTCGCTCAGGAGGAATATTGGGAAGCCGCCTGCAGGAATAAAGGAAACCCTTTAAGCTGCAACCTCCAATCCAGCTTTGGTCCTAGGCTGACTTTATTTTTAGAAGTTTATTTATTTTGAGAGAGAGAGAGAGAGAGAGAGAGAGAAAGGTGAGACAGGGAGGGGGAGAGGGAAAGGGAGAGGGAGGGGGCTCACGTATGACTCCACGGTTAACTCACTGCGCTAAGAATGAAGCCACGCCCTCACATGGAAGGGGCGTGGCTACCCTGCCAGGTGGATGGGCACCGGGGCCAAGGCTGTGCGCACTGACCCACGCAGTGAGCAGTCCCTCGGCCCCCTCCCTGAGGGAGCCTATGCGGAGCAAAGTACGGGCTTTGGTGTCAGAGAGACCCGAGTGTGAATCCCGGACGGTCCGCTGAGTAGCTCTGTGAATGGGGGCAAGTGACCTCATCCCTCTGGGCCTCAGTTTCCTCACCTGTAAAGTTAAGGGTAGTCATGTCTGTCTGCTTGAGTTGTTGTAAATATCGACGTGCCTGGTGCTCAACAGAAGACTCCCTTTGCACCCGCCTCGCGTGTCCCCTCGTGGGCTGGCAGGGGGCCTGCTGGCTCTGGGAGGGTAACGGGGTTCGAACGCGGCACTGTGGAAGGCAGGCCCTGAACATCAAAGTGCGCCAGGCTTTCTGTTGGATGTCAGTACTCAGTCAAGTCCCCAGGAATGTTCTGGTCTATTACTTAGCTTAGCCAAGGGGAACCGAGGGAGGCACTGTGAAGGCTGTTGGAGTTTGGACCTTTAAAACAAGTTGCCCGAGGGCTTATCCCTGGGGTCGGGCTGGGGTGTCCTCAGCAGGAAGGATGATCAGCGCCCTCCTTCCCGTAGACTCTGAGTTTATTTGCTGCAAAGATATGGAATCTCCTTTTCCATCGCCCCCTTCCCTGCTTGACACATGGCTCTTCTTCTGAAAGGGGTAGGGGTGAGGCAGGATTCTGAAGCGGGGAAGTCCAGCTAGAGAGACGATCCACTAGGCAGATGAAAAGACATTTTTCTCCCCCGCCGTTACGCTGCCCGCCCCAGACAACACACTCATTACAGTTATATCTCATTCAGCTCACCTAGAGAATAAAATTAGAAATCAAGTCAACTCCCCAGAGTCTTGTTATATCAATCTGACTTACACAAAACAGGCCAGACAGAGTGTGAGGTTTCCATAAAATTAGGCTGTGTCCCCAGGGGCTGCCTTGAAGCCCAACATTTCAGAAAACTGCCAGGCGCCCTTTTGCATAATTTATCAATTACACACAATTCAATTCATCGCAGGCAGGAGGCAGGAGGCAATGGCTTGGGACAGAAGGGGACCCCGGGAACAGCAGCATGCAGAGAGGAGAGGAAATCTGGATTCTAATCTCCTCTCCAACACCGACTGGACGAATCAACTTAGACAAATCCTTATTCTCACGGGACCCCACTCTCCCCAGCCATGTAGACCAGGGGACCTACATGTTCTTTACGCAATTCTGGAGCCTTCCGGAATGCTGAAACTCCGCGTTTGTGGAACCTGAGCACAGTGGGGGGTGGAGAAAGAGATGTTCAGAGCTCGGGGCCTGCCTGGCGGTGTCGGAGCGCTGAGTGGCCAAGGGCGGCCCGAGGGCTGCGGGTGCCCAGATGCCAGAGGTGGGCTTCTCGCTTGCCTAGTGACAGTCTCACTCCTAATGCCGCTCAGACTACCACGTTGACTTCACCTGTATTCCGGCTCGGTGGATGCTCAGGTCTCCCTAGGGGAGGAGGCGAGGTTGCCATGGGCCATCCCGCTTCTCTGACGGATGTGGAAGCCGACACCCAGGGAGAGGGAGCGTGTTGACCAAGGCCACTGACCTCGAGTGCCATCGGTCCAGGGTCGTCTCCCCGCCTCCCCCCACCCATTCCCTCCCTCTTCCGGGGCCCGTCGCCCCTGGAACATGCTGTGTTGTGGTTTTACTTTACAATTCTCCTTATAGTTGTCTTCCCACCGCCCTGAAGGCAGAGAGCAGGGCTATTTCTCTCGGTTTCCCAGGCATCGGTCAAGAGCCTGCCTCCATCATGGCTGCTCGGGTGGTGGTGTCGGAGGAAGGAAGAGATAAGTACGGAAGGGAAATGAAAGAGACAGCAGGGTAATGCTGTTTGCGACTCCTGTCCAGTGCTCCCCGCTCCCGGGTCTGACAAGCCATCGACTTGCCTCGAGTGTCCGTGCCGTGACCGAAGGCCTGTCTCCAGGCTCAGGGACCCCACAACGGAGTCATCACGGAAGCAACAGGATGGCTTCGCCCGGCCTCCTCGAAGGCCTGCACGAAAGA